>NC_134354.1:783477893-783622740 GCF_048569485.1 Anomaloglossus baeobatrachus | reverse complement strand
CTTTCACCTCCTAGACTCAACTGTCTGCTTTCCCGCCTCCAGGCCTGTGAACTGCTCAGTGGGCGGGGCCAACCGCCTGGCTCCGCCCCACCTGGTGTGGACATCAGACTCTGGAGGGAGGCAACAAGGGTTTTTGTCTGACTAATGTAACTGTCTGGGGGGTGGGGTGTGTGTGTGTGTGTGTTTTGTCTGTGGCTACCTGGCTAGTCCAGGGCGCCACACCCCCTCATCACTAGTTACAAGTACTGAGCACCTGAGCATGGTAGTGCCCGCTCATCACTAGTTACCAGTACTGAGCACCTGAGCATGGTAGTGCCCGCTCATCACTAGTTACCAGTACTGAGCACCCGAGCATGGTAGTGCCCGCTCATCACTAGTTACCAGTACTGAGCACCTGAGCATGGTAGTGCCCGCTCATCACTAGTTACCAGTACTGAGCACTCGAGCATGGTAGTGCTCGCTCATCACTAGTTACCAGTACTGAGCACCTGAGCATGGTAGTGCCCGCTCATCACTAGTTACCAGTACTGAGCACTCGAGCATAGTAGTGCTCGCTCATCACTAGTTACCAGTACTGCGCACCCGAGCATGGTAGTGCCCGCTCATCACTAGTTACCAGTACTGAGCACCCGAGCATGGTAGTGCCCGCTCATCACTAGTTAAAACTCATCCACTTTGCTGGTACTGAAAAATACTGTAGATTTTTCAGCAGGAAAATTCCCACCAAATATGTATTCTGTGAGGGGGAAACCTGCACAGAGGGGCGGATGTGGTTAGAAGCCTCATTTATGGACAAATTACGTTGTTGTCTGAGCTCGGCTTCAATTTCTAAACTGCTGTAGTAAAATGAAAGCTGCACTGTTTTTGGTTGCTATAGGCAACGTTGTTATTTTTTTTTGTTAGAATTTATGGTACTTTAAAAAGTTGCGATAAGTCTGGCCGTTTGTTTTTTCTTGTGGTTTTTTTTTTAGACAGTGAAATGGAGTCTGAATGTCGCGGGCGGGGAGGAGGGTGTCAGCACACCGCGCTCACCCCTTCTGCTCGGGTCCGGCTGCTCAGTGGTGGCTCGAGCCGTAGGCCGGATCCCGGGGGTTTCTCGAGCGGCGCTCCTCGCCCGTGAGTGAAAGGGGGGTTGTTTGGGGTGTTGGGATAATGTCCGTGACGCCACCCACGGTTGTGGTGATGTGTAGCACCACCGCTGCTCAATGCGGGGATCCCGGGGATGGTGATGGGGAGCAGCCAGGTGTTGTGTTGCCCCTCCGTGGGTAGGGGTTGGTGATCCCGGGGCCCGGTGATGGTTGGTGAGGTGCAGGGCCTGGTGGGCGCAGGGACGCGGGGGCAGCGCTGTGCCTTGCGGCACGGAGGTACTCACTCAGCCAGTAACCACGACACAGTTCTCGGTAAACAAACGGCTGGTTGGACGGGTCCCTCGGACGGTTCACGGTGCTGCGGTTCCCTGCAGTTGGCGGTGATGGTCACTCTTCCCTGCACCTATGTTACTTCTATTGGTAGCGATGGATTCCCACCGGTTACCCGCTCCCCGACTACAATCTGGGCCGGAGGAGCTCCACACTTTGCCCGCAGGCGCTGGCCCTGGGGAAACTGGTGCCCTGGCGGTGGCGGTGTCTCCCCTGTACTGGTTGAGCTGTTGCCTTCAATCGGGACTTGGTTGTTGGGGGATCTGCGTCCCCTTCACTAACGGATTTAGCAATTTACGGCGACTCCAAGCCTTGCTGGGATCCGAAAGGCCCCTGCCCTGGTGCTGACTGCCTTTTGTATACTGCTCCAGACCACCGGGCACACAGCCTCCGGGGTCCTTCCAGCAACCTCCAGGTAGTCCCACTCCAGACCTTCACCGCCGTCTGCTGACCTTGCTGACTCCGTCTGGGCACACAGCCACAGACCACTTCAGGCTTTCTGTCACTTCTCTTACTTCCTTCCACTTTCCTTACTCCTCTAGTTGTTCACTCCTCACTCAAGCTCTCCCTGAGCTGAACTGCTTCTTTACTCAAGCCCTGCCTGGGCTAATCTCCTGGTACTTCCTGCCACCAGAGCTGTGATCTCCTTGGTGGGCGGAGCCAACCGCCTGGCCCACCCCCTGGTGTGAATCATCAGCCTCTGGAGGAAGGCAACAAGGATTTGTAGGTTAGCTGTTGTGCCTGCAGGGAATGTGGGGTGCGTGTGTTGTTGTTATCTGTGTCCCCTGGCTTGTCCAGGGCGACACATTCCCCCTTAGCAAAACGCAGACCGTCCTCGGGCTGCCCGTCCAACACCGGTTTTATTTTTCTGTAAAAAGGGGATAACAGGGTTAAACAAAACATAAGCATTTTTAATAAATCTTCCCAAGACGGGAGGCACATTTTACTTTTAACGTTTCAACGGTATACGGTTACGGTTTCCGCTCTCTCCCACCCAAGTAACCTGGCCCTGATGCTGCCCCTAAAACCCAAGCAGCACCCCTTGACCCTCAGTCCAGCACACGGTACCCGAGCGGGATCTGTCCTTCCCTCCAGAGGGTAGCCACCGGTTCCTTTGGTGGCTGGGCCCTGGCCTGCTCTGCTCAGGGCCCTCCCTCCAACCTGCCTCTCCGGAGGCGGCACTGCGGAAACGGTAACGGTACCCAACATATTTACAAGCCACTAACGTTTGTGGTTGCCCTGCAAAGTTCACGGGCTTGTCCATGGATAGTTCCCATGCATTTTAAACGGTCCCCACGGGGACAACGGTGCCGGCTCCAGCCGGTTGCAAATCACACGGTGAATCAGGTGAACTTCGGATCATTTTCACTTATCATTTTCTGTAAACTTTCAAAACTTTTTCAAACAAGCAAGCAGGTGGTCCCAACGGGGACGGTGCTGCGGGCATCCATTGCCCTACTCCGGTTCCTCTAGTGCTAAGGCGGACCCATCCTCTGCCACCAACATCTCAAACATGCACTGACATGCCTGCTGTGACAGAGGTACCCGGTACCCATTTCCACCGGTACGCGGAGTATGATAAACTACAGGGTCCCCCACATAGCGGGAACGCTCAATTGCCCCTTCAGCCGCAACAGCGAGCCCGGAGCTGGGGCAGGAGTCGTCATTTCTTGTTTCTGCGTCAGGCGGGTTGCCACCAGCTGCCGCAGCCTCCTGGCCTCCAGCATCCACCACTTCATCCCCATCTGCAGTAACATGGAGCAGCAGAGTAGGCGAGCTTATGTTGAGGCGCCCCATCAGTGACGGCAAGGGCGATGCATAGGCCGAGACTAGGCCGGGCCCCTCAGCCGCAGCGGCCGGTCCAGGTAGGACATAGGGACGTGGGTCACCAGTCGGTTCTGCTACATCTATTCCCCTTTCGCCCATCGGGGCAGTTGTAATCAGCTCCTCCACCTCGTTGGTCCACTGCTCCAGCATCCGAAAGATCTGATCCTGCTGGCGTTGGTGGAATTGTATCACCCGGGCCTTCATCCAAGCCACAGTCCCGGGCTCAGGGTCTGGCACAGTCTCTACTGGGACTTCAGGCACCACGCTGTTAAGGGGCCGTGGTTCTAGCGGTTCCCCTTGGTGCATTTCAGGGCCGTCCTGGACGTCTGCAGCCGGCTGGTCCGCCGGAGCGGCCGGGCAGGGTATCGCTACCGGTTGGGCAGGTAGCGGGCCTAATGGCGGGGCGGCAGCAGCCATTACGGATAGCGGGGAGAGAGGCAGGGTGAGCGGGAGCCGGCCGGGCCCCTCAGGCGCAGCGGCCGATCCTTCAGGAATACAGGGGCGTGGGTCGCTTACCCGCTCCTCCAAATCCTCTTCCGCCTCGCGTCTCCACATAGCAGCCACCACGTCCGCCATGTCGGTCTCCCACTCCTCCAGGAGGAGTTGCATATGGGCCTGCAGACGGTTACTCAGCGGGACGGTCCGGTCCCTCAACCACGTCGCCGTGCCGGGCGCGGGGGCTTCCTCGTTGCGGGTAGGATCTTGCATCTTGGTAACGAGGTTTTTCCAGGAACCCAATCAGTCTGCAGAGTCCTGGCGTCTCTGCTTGTATAGCCGCAGCTACATGCGGCCGGCCGCCATCGCGTCCCCCTTAGCTCTTTTCGGCCCCTCCTCTCTCGGGGCGGGGTTTTTGGCCTTCGCGCCTCTACTGCTCGAGAAGACGCTCGAGCGGGAACTTTTCGCGCCAAAGATGGCGGCTTCTGCAATTTTTCTGCCGGATACCTCCGGCGGTAACAAGGCGCACCTCTACCAAACGGCAGAGCGGTAGGATCCTGTTCGTGACGCCAAGTTGTCGCGGGCGGGGAGGAGGGTGTCAGCACACCGCGCTCACCCCTTCTGCTCGGGTCCGGCTGCTCAGTGGTGGCTCGAGCCGTAGGCCGGATCCCGGGGGTTTCTCGAGCGGCGCTCCTCGCCCGTGAGTGAAAGGGGGGTTGTTTGGGGTGTTGGGATAATGTCCGTGACGCCACCCACGGTTGTGGTGATGTGTAGCACCACCGCTGCTCAATGCGGGGATCCCGGGGATGGTGATGGGGAGCAGCCAGGTGTTGTGTTGCCCCTCCGTGGGTAGGGGTTGGTGATCCCGGGGCCCGGTGATGGTTGGTGAGGTGCAGGGCCTGGTGGGCGCAGGGACGCGGGGGCAGCGCTGTGCCTTGCGGCACGGAGGTACTCACTCAGCCAGTAACCACGACACAGTTCTCGGTAAACAAACGGCTGGTTGGACGGGTCCCTCGGACGGTTCACGGTGCTGCGGTTCCCTGCAGTTGGCGGTGATGGTCACTCTTCCCTGCACCTATGTTACTTCTATTGGTAGCGATGGATTCCCACCGGTTACCCGCTCCCCGACTACAATCTGGGCCGGAGGAGCTCCACACTTTGCCCGCAGGCGCTGGCCCTGGGGAAACTGGTGCCCTGGCGGTGGCGGTGTCTCCCCTGTACTGGTTGAGCTGTTGCCTTCAATCGGGACTTGGTTGTTGGGGGATCTGCGTCCCCTTCACTAACGGATTTAGCAATTTACGGCGACTCCAAGCCTTGCTGGGATCCGAAAGGCCCCTGCCCTGGTGCTGACTGCCTTTTGTATACTGCTCCAGACCACCGGGCACACAGCCTCCGGGGTCCTTCCAGCAACCTCCAGGTAGTCCCACTCCAGACCTTCACCGCCGTCTGCTGACCTTGCTGACTCCGTCTGGGCACACAGCCACAGACCACTTCAGGCTTTCTGTCACTTCTCTTACTTCCTTCCACTTTCCTTACTCCTCTAGTTGTTCACTCCTCACTCAAGCTCTCCCTGAGCTGAACTGCTTCTTTACTCAAGCCCTGCCTGGGCTAATCTCCTGGTACTTCCTGCCACCAGAGCTGTGATCTCCTTGGTGGGCGGAGCCAACCGCCTGGCCCACCCCCTGGTGTGAATCATCAGCCTCTGGAGGAAGGCAACAAGGATTTGTAGGTTAGCTGTTGTGCCTGCAGGGAATGTGGGGTGCGTGTGTTGTTGTTATCTGTGTCCCCTGGCTTGTCCAGGGCGACATATGAACACTGTCACAATTTAAGCGGTAAATTGAGGCCTATGGTGAAGATTTGTGAAACTGTGTTTGTTGTCCCTAGTAGCCAATGACAGCGCAGCTTTCATTTGTTAATGGGCGCTTTAAAAATGAAAGCTGCTCTTTGATTGGTTGCTAGGGGCAGCAAAGACAGTTTTTTCTTCTAGGCATTTGGGCCTACAGGTTTAAAAAACCTACGTGGTAGTGCTGGAGCTGTTATTTTTTAAAATATTTATTAATGACGTGTAGAAGAATAGAATAGTAGTGCGGTTTATACACCAAGTTATGTCGTATAGTGCAGATTATGCAAGATCTTTGGAAGTTACTGACTTAAAAAGTCACAAAAATGTGGTTAATGGGAAGGAGTTCACAACAGCCATCTTGTTCATAAGTTGTATTCTTTATGTTAGATCAGGTCTGTAAGAATTAATTGATCTGAACTGCAAAATGACAATCACCCCATGTACAAGTGGGAATGGTCAAGCATCTAATGTGTATATGGCATCCTCCCTCCACCCAATGGCAGATGTTGGGGGATAGGAGGTCTGGGCTTAGATCGTTTAGGCAGGTCTCTTGTTTTCTTGGTCTTAAACCCGACAAGATTTCTACAAGTGTTAGAGGACAGAGGAGGCTTGAGGTGGACAGAGATATGAAGCCATGAAGATGTCTGGAGGGGACAGAGGTTTCTGGAAGGGTCAATAGGATCTGGAGTGGAAAAAGGAGTCTGGACTGGATATCATGGAGATGTTTAGAGGGGAATCTAGTGGGCACAGAGAATGTCTGGTGGTGAAAAAGAGTTAATAAATTGTCCTAAGACAAAGGTAAGCGCTTGACCCAAGTACCTACTTAAAATTCTGCAGCTGGTTTGTAGGCAAAAAACACCCCAAAAATTGCCTGGGTACAACCAAATAATAAAATTTGAGATTTTTCATAAGTGGAAAAAACTCACCAACCAGCGCTGAATAATAAGATTAGTTGATATTTTATTAATAACGGTAAAAAATAATATTTCTACAAAGGACAGGACACAAAGGACAAAATAATAAATGTACAAACAAATATGAATGTAATAAAAACTATATTCTCGTGGGGCCCCGGCCGGTGGCAACCACGAATATTAGTAAGTATTAATAAAACTAAGAGTCCGACTAAGGAAAATAACTTCCTCAGGAATAATCAATAATGAAAAATAATTGCAAGAGTTTTTCCGAGGGGGTACCACGTCCGTGCTACCCCATATATAAGGGCAAAGATTCCTTCTAGCGGGTACTTATGCCAAGATGAATACTTTAAAATTGGTTAGATTGCACTAACATCCATGCTGCAGTTTTTCACGGTCCCTGATTGAGTGGGGGTATAGTCCTTATGGACTTGACAGATTATGAGAATGAATCAGCTCGACTTGTGGGTGAAAAAACCACATATGAAGTTTTGACCTCTGACCCCACCAATAGGTTTAAGTATGAGTTAAATTCCTTGGTAAGGAAAGGTCTTGATAAGGGAATTTTAAATAAAGATGAAGCCCTATATATAGGGAGTCAAACCCCTAGGTTAGCTGTATTTTATCACATACCCAAAATTCATAAGTCGCTTGTGAACCCTCCAGGGCGCCCCATTATTTCGGGGATTGGCTGTTTAACAGCCAATCTGTCTAATTATATAGATGTCCACCTCCAAAAATGTGTTCCACTCCTACCTGCCTACTTGAAAGATAGTACACAGGTACTACAACTACTACAGGAACTTAAATGGGAGAGTAATTTTATCCTTGGCTCTATTGATGTTACTTCTCTGTATACTGTTATTGAACATCAAAAAGGGTGTGGAGCGCACACGACATCTGTTTAAGGCAGATCTACTCAGTAAAACACTTGAAAAAGTATCAATGAGAAACGAAGGGCACTAACCCCCCCCCCCATGGGGATCACCACGGGCACATCAAAACATGGCATGAGTATAAAATATTCCCACCACACCGTCCCCACTTATATACTGTGACTGTCACACTGCCCCTAATAAACTACACACTGCCCTCCCTTATAAATTATACCCACCACACCTTCCTCAATTATGAAATATGATCTGCACATTGACCTCACATCATGCTGCCCCCTCCTCACAATGTCCCATGCATGCTGCCCCCTCCTCACAATGTCCCATGCATGCTGCCCCCTCCTCACAATGTCCCATGCATGCTGCCCCCTCCTCACAATGTCCCATGCATGCTGCCCCCTCCTCACAATGTCCCATGCATGCTGCCCCCTCCTCACAATGTCCCATGCTTGCTGCCCCCTCCTCACAATGTCCCATGCATGCTGCCCCCTCCTCACAATGTCCCATGCATGCTGCCCCTGCTCACAATGTCCCATGCATGCTGCCCCCTCCTCACAATGTCCCATGCATGCTGCCCTCTCCTCACAATGTCCCATGCATGCTGCACCCTCCTCACAATGTCCCATGCTTGCTGCCCCCTCCTCACAATGTCCCATGCATGCTGCCCCCTCCTCACAATGTCCCATGCATGCTGCCCCCTGCTCACAATGTCCCATGCATGCTGCCCCCTCCTCACAATGTCCCATGCATGCTGCCCCCTCCTCACAATGTCCCATGCATGCTGCCCCCTCCTCACAATGTCCCATGCATGCTGCCCCTTCCTCACAGTGTCCCATGCATGCTGCCCCCTCCTCACAATGTCCCATGCATGCTGCCCCCTCCTCACAATGTCCCATGCATGCTGCCCCCTCCTCACAGTGTCCCATGCACGCTGCCCCCTCCTCACAATGTCCCATGCATGCTGCCCCCTCCTCAGTGTCCCATGCATGCTGCCCCCTCCTCACAATGTCCCATGCATGCTGCCCCCTCCTCACAATGTCCCATGCATGCTGCCCCCTCCTCACAATGTCCCATGCATGCTGCCCCCTCCTCAGTGTCCCATGCATGCTGCCCCCTCCTCACAGTGTCCCATGCATGCTGCCCCCTCCTCAGTGTCCCATGCATGCTGCCCCCTCCTCACAGTGTCCCATGCATGCTGCCCCCTCCTCACAGTGTCCCATGCATGCTGCCCCCTCCTCAGTGTCCCATGCATGCTGCCCCCTCCTCACAATGTCCCATGCATGCTGCCCCCTCCTCAGTGTCCCATGCATGCTGCCCCCTCCTCACAGTGTCCCATGCATGCTGCTCCCTCCTCACAATGTCCCATGCATGCTGCCCCCTCCTCACAATGTCCCATGCATGCTGCCCCCTCCTCAGTGTCCCATGCATGCTGCCCCCTCCTCACAGTGTCCCATGCATGCTGCCCCCTCCTCACAGTGTCCCATGCATGCTGCTCCCTCCTCACAATGTCCCATGCATGCTGCCCCCCCCTCACAATGTCCCATACATGTTGCCCCTCCTCCCAATGTCCCATGCATGCTGCTCCCTCCTCACAGTTTCCCATGCATGCTGCCCCCTCCTCACAATGTCCCATGCGTGCTGCCCCCTCCTCACAATGTCCCATGCGTGCTGCCCCCTCCTCACAATGTCCCATGCATGCTGCCCCCTCCTCACAATGTCCCATGCATGCTTCCCCCTCCTCACAATGTCCCATGCATGCTTCCCCGTCCTCACAATGTCCCATGCATGCTGCTCCCTCCTCACAGTTTCCCATGCATGCTGTTCCCTCCTCACAATGTCCCATGCATGCTGCTCCCTCCTCACAATGTCCCATGCATGCTGTTCTCTCCTCACAATGTCCCATGCATGCTGCTCCCTCCTCACAGTGTCCCATGCATGCTGCCCCCTCCTCACAATGTCCCATGCATGCTGCCATCTCCATGAGCTCCTAATGCTGCCTTCCTCTTTTTCATAATGACACCTCCATGCTGCCCCATTCATCATACTAAGACCACCACACTAACGCTTATGCTGAGACACCCCTCTAACACACACACACACACACACACACACACACACACACACACTACCCCACTCTTGATATTGACTCCCCTACATTGCTCCACTCCATACTGAGCTCACACATGCTGCCCCTTCCCCATAATGAGCTCCCAATGCTGCCTCCCTCTCATTCTGAGTCCTTACACTCCCCCGCCATCGATTTTGTCATTGCACTATCCCTCAACCCTTGTCCTCTGTCTCTAGGATTGGCCCCTCTCTCCCATTCCCCCAGCATCAGCCTCTCTCCCCCCAGCCCCCCAGCATCAACCTCTCTCCCCCCAGCGTCCCCCAGCTTCAGCCTCTCTCCCCCCAGCCTCCCCCAGCTTCAGCCTCTCTCCCCCAGCTTCCCCCAGCATCAGCCTCTCTCCCCCAGCTTCCCCCAGCATCAGCCTCTCTCCCCCAGCTTCCCCCAGCATCAGCCTCTCTCCCCCAGCTTCCCCCAGCATCAGCCTCTCTGCCCCCAGCATAAGCCTCTCTGCCCCCAGCATCAGCCTCTCTTCTCCCAGCCTCCCCCAGCATCAGCCTCACTCCTCCCAGCCTCCCCCAGCATCAGCCCCCCCAGCATCAGCCTCCACTCTCCCAGCCTCCCCCAGCATCAGCCTCCCAACTCCCAGCCTCCCCCCTCACAGCCTCTCCCAGTATCAGCCTCCCCCAGCATCAGCCTCTCTCCCCCCAGCCCCCCCAGCATCAGCCTCTCTCCTCCCAGCCTCCCCCAGCATCAGCCTCCCCCTCCCAGCCTCCCCCAGCATCAGCCTCCCCCAGCATCAGCCTCTCTCCTCCCAGCCTCCCCCAGCATCAGCCTCCCTCAGCCTCCCCCTCTCTCCTCCCAGCCTCTCTCAGCATCAGCCTCCCTCAGCATCAGCCTCTCTCCTCCCAGCCTCCCCCAGCATCAGCCTCCCTCAGCATCAGCCTCCCTCCTCCCAGCCTCCCCCAGCATCAGCCTCCCCCAGCATCAGCCTCTCTCCTCCCAGCCTCCCCCAGCATCAGCCTCTCTCCTCCCAGCCTCCCCCAGCATCAGCCTCTCTCCTCCAAGCCTCCCCCAGCATCAGCCTCCCTCAGCATCAGCCTCCCTCCTCCCAGCCTCCCCCAGCGTCAGCCTCCCCCATCCCAGCCTTCCGCAACATCAGCCTCCCCCCTCCCAGCCTCCCCCAGCATCATACTCTCTACTCCCAGCCTCCTCCAGTATCAGCTTCTCTTCCCCCAAGTCTCCCCCAGTATCAGCTTCTCTTCCCCCAAGTCTCCCCCAGTATCAGCCTCTCTCCTCCCACCCCATACGCAGATCTCCAGTCTGCATTAGAGACACCCCCACGCTCCTTATGAATCTTCAGCTCTGCGAGCACTTACCTGCTCCAGGGCCCGCCGTCATCTTCCTGGCTCACGTGAGTATCCTCTTCTGACACCGGCTTCCATCGCGGCGTCCTCTGCGGCATCCTGCTGTGAGCTCTGCATGTGAAATCCACACAGCATTGGACGCAGCACAGAGGAAGGAGCTGATTGGCGCGCCTGTGACCCTGGAAGTGCAGGCGTCGGCAGTTCCGGGGTCAATCAGCTCTCTGTGTCTGGCCGCCGCAGTTTGTCTGCATTCGCGTCTTAATTTACGCGGATACAAATAAATAAAGGTGCGCCTCTCCCCCCTCCCCCCTCCGAAAATACAGCGGATTTAATGAATGTGTAAAAAAAAAATTATTTTTTTTTTTTTACTGCTAGAAGGTGCCGCCCCCTGCATCCTGCCGCCCTAGGCATGGGACCACGGGTGCCTAATTGTAAATACGGCCCTGGATAGTGGGGTCAAAAGGAGACACAGGAACATGAAAGAATGGACAGAGGGGTTTGGAGGTTCCAGGAAAATCTGGAGAGGACAGACGTTTCTGGGGGGAGGGGATCGATTGGGGAAAATTGTGTCTGGAAGGGACAAAGGAGTCTGAAGGGGACAGAGGAGTTAGGGGTGGACAGACGAATGGAGGGGACAAAATAATTAAGAGAGGATAGAAGAGTCTGAAGAAGACTGACAGGTTTGGAGGGGGCATAGGAAACAAAAAGGAACAGGGCAGCCTGGAGTAGTCAGGAGCTTGGATGGGATTGAGCTGTCTGGGAGAGGAGAGGGAAGTATGGAGGGGACAGAGTAGACAGGACAGGAACAGTGTTGTTTGAACAGGGATAGGATGGTCTGGAGGGGAGAGAGATTTGGCAGAACAGAGAGGTCTGGGGGAGTTGAGGAGTGACAAAGGGGTCTGGAGGGAAACTGATGGGCTTGATGGAAGACAGAAAAGTATGGAAAGATCAGAAGGGCTGGTGGTGGCAGACAGTTCTGAAAGTGACAAAGGGTTCCAGAGAGGCCAGAGGGGCTAGAGCAGTCATGGCGAACCTTTTACAGGCCGAGTGCCCAAACTGTAGCCCTAAACCCAATTTTTTTCCGAAGTGCCTACCAATCATATTCTGTAAATAATTGATTGTAACCTTACCTTTGCCGTCTTCTCTTCAGCAGGGGACATCACGCTCATGCATGCTTACCACACATTGAAGCTGAGCCCCTGCCCTTTCCAGACACAGCAGTTGATCTTTCTGGAACAAATTGCATCATATTAGACAGAGATTTTAGTCTGGAATGCAGTCAGATGTCACCCTGTAATCCACATCTACATTTCAAAGTCTGAACATCCTGAAATCCCATAAAGACGTGCGAGTTGCTCCCCTCCCCTTTCATTGTGTAGTTCTGTCCCCCTTCCTGGCCACTTCCTGGTAAACATGTCCCCCATCCTGATATATATATATTTCCTACATTCTGGTATATTTGTCCCCATCATGGCCCCATCCTGGTAAATGTACCCCATTCCTGGTAAATGTCCTCCACTCTGGTAAATATACCCCATCCTGGTAAATGTACCCCATTCTGGCATGTTCCCCCATGCTGGTAAATGTACCCCATCCTGACATATTGCCCATCCTTGTAAATGTTCTCCCATCCCGGCATGTACCCCATTCCTGGTAAATGTCCTCCATCCTGGTAAATGTTCTCAATCCAGGTAAATGTACCCCCATCCAGGTAAATGTCCCCCTTCCTAGCATGTACCGCTTCCTGGTAAATGTTCCTCTTCCTGGTAAATGTTCCCCTTCCTGGTAAATGTACCCTATCGTGGCATGTTTCCTCCATCCTGGCATGCATGTTTCCCCATCCTGCCATGCATGTTTCCCCATCCTGTGATGCATGTTTCCTCCATCCTGGCATGCATGTTTCCTCCATCCTGGCATGCATGTTTCCTCCATCCTGGCATGCATGTTTCCTCCATCCTGGCATGCATGTTTCCTCCATCCTGGCATGTATGTTTTCCCCATCCTGGCATGCATTGTTCCCCATCCTGGCATGCATGTCCCCCCCCATGCTGGCAAGCATGTTTCCCCCCCATCTTGGCATGCATGTCACCCCCCCCATGCAGGCATGTGTGTGTGCGTTCCCCCTCCCCCACCCCATGCTGGCATGTGCGTTCCCCCTCCCCCACTCCATGCTGGCATGTGCGTTCCCCCACCCCCACCCCATGCTGGCATGTGCGTTCCCGCACCCCCACCCCATGCTGGCATGTGCGTTCCCCCATCCCATCCTGGCATGTGCGTTCCCCCACCCCATGCTGGCATGTGTGTTCCCCCTCCCCCACCCCATGCTGGCATGTGCGTTCCCCCACCCCATGCTGGCATGTGCGTTCCCCCACCCCCACCCCATGCTGGCATGTGCATTCTCCCTCCCCCACCCCATGCTGGAATGTGCGTTCCCCCACCCCCACCCCATGCTGACATGTGCGTTCCCCCACCCCCACCCCATGCTGGCATGTGCGTTCCCCCACCCCATGCTGGCATGTGCGTTCCCCCTCCCCCACCCCATGCTGGCATGTGCGTTCCCCCACCCCCACCCCATGCTGGCATGTGTGTTCCTCTACCCCCACCCCATGCTGGCATGTGCGTTCCCCCTCCCTCACCCCATGCTGGCATGTGCGTTCCCCCACCCCACCCCATGCTGGCATGTGTGTTCCCCCACCCCCACCCCATGCTGGCATGTGCGTTCCCCCACCCCCACCCCATGCTGGCATGTGCGTTCCCCCACCCCCACCCCATGCTGGCATGTGCGTTCCCCCACCCCATGCTGGCGCTGGCCCCCCTCCATCCCCACTTTGGCACAGCCGCACACGAGTTATAAAAAAAAAAGCAGCAACACACAACTCACCTTCCTGCACTCGCTCCCCCGCTGCGCGCCGCTGGGTCCTCAGTTCCCACGCAGCCAGAAGACGTCATTACGCCGGCGCCGCTCGCTGACGCTCCTCCGTCTCCTAGGCAACACACCTGCAGCCGGGGGGAGGAGGAGTGTCAGAGCAAGGAGAAATGTCTCCTCCGCTCCAACACAGCTTTGATCTACCGACGTGACTGCACCAGCAGATCAAAGCGTCATGATCAGGTGACAGCACGCGTGCCAGCAGAATGGGCTCTGCGTGCCCCTGGTGGCACGCGTGCCATAGGTTCGCCATCACTGGGCTAGAGGAATCTAAATAAGACAATGATGTCTCCACTCTCCAGAGGGCAGAAGAAGCAGGAAGGGAAAGTGAATTCTAGAGAAAGATAGAGGTTTCTTGAAAGGAACAGGGGTTTAGAGGCAATAGAGTGACCTAGGGACAAAGGAGTCTGACACATCTGAATGGTGCAAATAGTTCTTGGGAGGAAACAAAGATATCTGGAGGAGACCAGATAATTTGGTGAGGAAATAATGGTCTAGGGGTCTGGAAAGGCCTGGAGAGGAGAGCGGGGTCTGGAGGTTTGGAAGGGTCAGAGTGACAAGAGGAAACAAGATATTTGAAGGAACATATTAATCTGGAAAGGAGTCTAGAGGGGACAGGGAGTCTGTAATGAACTAAGAAGTCCGAAGAAGACAAAGGGGTTTGAAGGGGACAGAGGAATCTAGAGTTGACAGAGGTATCTTGAAAAATGCAGTGGGATTTGGAGAGGACAGAAGAGTTTAGAGCAGTACTCAGGAATCTGGAAGGGACAGAAGAGCTAAGACGTTTCATGAGGGCGGCAGAGGGATCTCGAGCAGACAGGTTAGTCCTGAGAGGTGTAGAATAATTTGGAGAAAACACAAAGATGTGAAATGGTCAAAGGTGTCGGAAGGAGACTTAGAGGAGAATAAAGGGGACAGAGGTACCTAGAGAGCACAGATGAATCTGCAAGATGCAATAGAATCTGGACAAGTACAGAGTGCTCTAAAGGGGACAGAGACATCTAGCAAGGGTAAAGGGATCTGCAAGCCAGAGAGATGTCTGGAGGAGACAGGGACAGAGTTGTCACAAGAAGGTTTTTACAAACATCGCTGACTGTCATGGCGGCGTCAAGATCTGTGGAGACTACAGACTCTGGCACACTAGCTGCTAACTTCTCTGATGTCTGTCTTGTGATCAGCACATGCAGGCTTGGGCCTCGACCTACAGACTTGTAGTTCATAGGCAGGCTAGCAAGAGTTAATTTTTGCAGGGCTGCTTGTTAGTCTTCTTTGATCACATGCTGTGGGGGGAGCCAGACACATTCACTCCCCTCCTATATATGGTGGCTGGATACGTCCTTTAATGCCAGCTATAGCTTCTCTATACTGATCTGGGGAGGTGTTGTGGTTGTAGTACTGCAGTGCTGTGAGCGGTTGTGGTGTTACCACTTGTTTTTCTTTTGTTGCTGCCTTATTTCTCTTGCTTTTCTCCTTAGTTTCCTACTGTTTGTTCCTATGAGTTTGCAGTGTGTCTGAGTTTTGTTTTTTTCCCTGTCTGTCTTTATCTATATTGCCATCACACTACTGCCCCTTCCTTCCCAGAGTGTAGGGGGAACAGTTTAGTTCTGGTAAGGAGAATAGTTAGGCACTGGACTCTGGCATCTCTATCATCAGTGGTAATCTGGAGGCTAGGGATAACCTAGCGTGAGCGACAGTGTAGGAGCCCCCGTGTCCCTTGCTGTCCCGCAGTCACGTTGAGACAAGAGTGATGATTTCGAGGGGAAAGAGTGGTCCTCTGGGGGACAGAGGAGTCTGGAGGGGTTAGCAATGTCTGTAATGGTGAGAGGAATCTTAAGGGTACAGATGTCTTCAGGAGACAGAGGTCAGGAGAGAGACATGGGAATCTAAAGGAGCATACAAGGGTTTGGAGTTGACAAGGGGTATTGAGCGGTCTAGAGCTAACATATAAATCAAGAAGGTGCATAGGAGTTTAGAGAGGGCAGAGGAATCTGGGAAGGATCAAGAAGTCGAGAGGACAGAGGAGTCCAGAGGAAAAAAAGGAGTCTGGAGAAGACAGAGGGGTTTGGAAGGGATAGAGGATTCTGGAGGAGCACAGAAGATTCTAGGAGCTTTAGAGGGGTTTGGAGATGACAATGGAATTTGGAATAGGAGTCTGGAGAGGGCAAAGGAGTCAGGAAGGAAACCGAGGAGTCTGGAGTCAATTTGATGTGGTGCCTTCTCCCTACAGAGCCCTTTGGGCATGTATGTATTGTGGAGCTGTCTAAAATGTATGACCATTGACCAACCTTCAGAGCCAAAAGATTTCAAGTACTATTTTTTCAGAGGGGATCTTTGTCATTTGCCATTTTCTGTCCATTATTTCCGCATTCTTTTGTATGGTCTACTCTAAAATCATTGATTCCAGGGGACGATATCACACCGGCCACACAGGCTCGGAGCTCTCTGGCAAATTTTTAACTAAATATTGGACTGCTTTCATTACGGCTGGTTACGCACGCTGCATTTGGCCCAGCTTAGACTCTTAATACTAGGTCTTGTAATTGAAGTCGTTTATTCTCAATGATGTGGAAATAATTGCTCAGTTTTGTCAATGATTACAGTTTATTGCTTGTCCCTATTACATATCTTATTTTTTTGACTTGCAGTTAGAAAAATGGGATTTGGATGGGCTGAGTAAGCCTGTAATGAGCTTGTAATGTACCAGTGACACGCACTACTTACAATGGGATTTTTTTATGGCGCCTAAGTGGATTATTTTTTGTTTTTTTTTGGACATACATTATACACTAGGCTAAAATACTCCATCAATTTCATGCATTTTTCATAATTTTTTACTAGCATTTTTTCTACAAGTCCTACAAGAAAGCCTTTGGAGAAATAAAACCTAGTTACACCCCCAATTGCAGCCATTTTGACCCATAACTTTTTTGGGGGGATGGGCTGTACTTTATATTGGTGTATATATTACCTTTTTATAATTTGTAGTATTCAATGGTTTGGGGAGACAAGATGACCAAAAAACAGCAGTTCTGATACTTTTATTATTTCATTACATTTTTTTTTTTACGATGCTTAATATGCAATATAAAGTGGTGCTTAAAGTTTCCAAAATATTCCAAATTTCTTTATAAATTAAAATAAAAATAAAAATAAGTCCTGAAAGCAGACAAAAAGAACGAAATCAGATAAGTCAAAAACTAATATCACATATCTATAAGTGGGGAAAGTATGTGAACCTTTAGGATTTGCAGATAGTTTGAAGGTAAAATTAGAGTCTAGTGTTTTCTATCAATAGGTATTTGTTCCGAGTTTATCGCGCCTGCAGGTTACATCTTGTATTGGCATGGATTTACTTTCAGTTGATGCTGAAAGGGTTAAGGACTCTTTCCCTTATGGCTGAGATTATTCATAGCCTTATCACAGCCGTAGCATCTTTCAACATGCCCTTCCACTATTTTTATCCTCTCCTGGCTTTACTCCATGCCGGTGATAGAATTCCTATTCTGACCAATTTCAATGAGCCAGTCTCTAGAGAAGCTGAAGTGTCGTCTTAGTTGCAGATGAGAAGTTTCCTGCTGGAGAAACTTTGCTATTAGTTGTGTCTAATATAACATATTTCTAAGTGGGGAAAGTATGTAAACCTTTAGGATTTGCAAATAGTTTGAATGTAAAATTAGAGTTTAGTGTTATCTATCAAGCGGTATTTGTCACCAGTGTATCGCATGTGCAGGTTACATCTGGTATTGGAGTGCATTTAATTTCAGTTAATGCTGAAAGGGTTAGGACTCTTTCCCTTCTGGCTGAGATTAGTCAAAGCCTTATAACAGCTGTGACATCTTTTCATCATGCTCTTCCACTATACTTACCCACTCCTGGTTTTACTCCATGACAGTGATAGAATTCCTATTCTAACCACTTTGAAGGAGCCAGTCTCTAGAGAAGCTGAGGTGTCGTTTTAGTTGCAGCTGAGAAGTTTCCTGCTGGGAAAACTTAGCTATTTGTTGTGTCTTTCAAAATTCATTTGTCTTACCTTCATGTTGTTTTACTGTAGTAGTGGGACTAGTGTCTCACTGCCCTATTCACTAGTTCAGGGTCAGTGAGGGGCTAGGTACGTGATGGCACATGAGGAGGAAGACATGTCTAGGGACGTTTAGGGAGTGCAGGGATCAAGCATATGTAAATGTGAGGTTATGACTCCTCTCCCTATCGCCAGGGCCTTCCTTAAACATCTCCCCTGGTTTTCTTCTGGGTTGGGCCAGCTGACGTTCCCTTGTCCCAGTGTAACATTATCACAATCCCAATTTTTTCCAGGATTCAAATATGGATCCAGTTACAGCGGACCTGTTTGTGAATGACTATGTGTGGTTATCTACCAGAAATATTAGGTTAAAGGTTCCTTCTTGGAAACTGGGTCCTAAATTGATTGGTCCTTACAAAGTTATCATTGTCATTAACCCTGTGGCTTTTTGCATTGATTAACTTTACGCACTAAAAATCCCAAATGTATTCCTGTTACATTGTTGGCTGTGGACCCACTGTGCCAATTTACCATAACTAAGTGACTACCTTGTCTTCACTAGAGCCTTTGATGGTGAGGATAGGCTTGTGCGAGATGGTAGCCTCCAGTGGATAGCTCAGTACTGTGGTAGCTGACTGGCACCGGTGTTACAATTCCATAGGTCATTGCTTAAGAAATATGTTGTGTCGTCTGAACCATTATTGTTTCCGCTGCCTCCAGTGACTATTAATGTTAACTTAGTATTTCAGGTGGCTCATCCTGACAAACCTGGACCTGAGGGTCCAGAGTCCTCTCTTAGAAGGGGGGGGGGGGGGCTACTGTCACAAGTGTGTCGTCTGCAGGTTACTTCTTGTATTGTAGTTAATTTACTTTCAGCTGACACTGAAAGGGTTAAGGACTCTTGCCTTTCTGACTGAGATTACTCATTGCTGCAGTATCTTGTCATCATGTTCTTCCACTATATTTACCCACTCCTGGCTTTATTCCCTGCCGGTGATAGAATTCCTGTACTGACCGCTTTGAAGGAGCCAGTCTCTAGAGAAGCTGACAAATCATTTTAGATACAGATGAGAAGTTTCCTGCTGGAGAAATATTGGATTGCTATTTGTTGTGTCTTTCCCCATTCGTTTGTATTACCTTACATGTGTTGTCTTATTATAGTAACGGGACTAGTGTCTTGCTGCCCTGCTCACTAGTTAGGGTGAGCTCAGGGCCAGTGAGGGCCTAGGAACGTGATGACGCACAGGGAATAGGACCCATCTAGGGACGCTTAGGGAGTGCAAGGATCAACTACATGTGAGTTTGAGGTGGTGGCCCATCTCCCTATTTCTAGGGCCTTCTTTAAACATCTCCAATTGTTTTCCTTCTGTGTTAAGCCACCCGCCAGATTTTCCCTCGTTCCAGCATGACAGCATTACTAGAGTGTGAGTGGGCGAACTGTTTTATTTCAAGAACATGATTCTATCAATTTTTGATCTACATTACACATGTATGTGGAAGTTTATCATGGTACGACCAAAGGAGACTTCTTAGAGCTTCAGAAGAGCATGTGTTTATACCCATCAGGCTGGAAAAAGGTTATAAAACCATTTATAAAGAATTTGGACTCCACCAATTCACAGTCATACATATTGTGTACAAATGTAGGATATTGAAGACCATTAGTTCCCTCTCCAGGAGTGGTGGATCAAAAAAGATCACCCCAACAGCAAGGAGTATAATAGCCTGCAAAGTCACAAAGGAACCCAAGGTAACTTCTAAACAACTAAAGGCCTATCTCACATTTTGTAATGTTAATGTAGCTGAGAAGTACACTGAACAACAATGGTGAGCATGGCAGGATTGCAAAGGGAAAGTTTGCCTATCTGCAAAGATCACCTGGACAAAACAGAAGGCTACTGGAACATGTTTTATGGACAGAAACATAAAAATACTGCATAAAAGCCTCATATCATCTGTGACACATGATGGTGGCATCATGGTTCTGGCCTGTTTTGCTGCATTTGGGCTCCATTGATGGAGAAATAAAATCTTAATTTTATCAGTAAATTTTAAAGAAAAATGTTTAGACATCTCCATGAGCTGAATCTTAAGAGATTGTGGATCGTGCCGCAAGTCATTAACCCAGATCCACAATTCGATCTACTAAAGAATGGGTAAATAAGAATAAAGTTACAGTTTTCGAACGGCCAAGTCACAGTCCTGACCTTAATCCTACAGAAATTTTGTTGAAAGACCTGGAGTGAACAGTTCATGGGGGAAAACCACCAACATAACAGAAGTGAAGCTGTTTTGTAGGGAGGAAGAAGCTAAAATTCCTCCATCCGATGTGCACGACTAATTAACAGTTACCGGAAAAGTTTAGATGTAGTTATTGCTGCACAAGAAGATCACACAAGACGCTGAAAGCAAAGGTTCACATACTTTTGCCAAAATTATCCAGTATCAGGATAGTAGTGTTTGTGATATTGGAACATTTTCTTAATTTTAAAAAATTTCAAATTTTATTTGGTTCTTTCTCTACTTTTAGGACTGAATTTGCAGACTTGCTTGTTACACATGATGCAGAATCACTGCAGATTTGCTGCAAAATTTGTCAAAGTATTTATGGCAGTATTTTGCAGCCTTTGTGCCTGAAGTTACAGTATGTTTCAAATCTGCGGTAATTCTGCAGCCAATTAAAGGGGTTGTCCACTACTTTTACATTGATGGCCTGTCCTTATGTCTGAGCGGCCTGGGTCCGACACTCGGCACCACCACCGATCAGCCGTCCTCGGTGCCGGCGGCGGAATTAGGTGGCCGGAATTGCTCAGATCCGGAGCTGCCCCGTCTTTTGACAGGCAGAGTACATCCCCTCATATTGATTTGAATGGGAGGCGAATGTGCAATACCAGCCGCAACCGCTATTAGAAGATGGAGCAGCTCCGGAATTGAGCATTTCCAGCCGCCTGCTACCGCCACCATTATCAAGAATAACTGATCGGCGTCGGTGCTGGGTGTCAGACCCCAACCGATCAGACATTGATGACCTATCCTTCTGATAGCAACAGCTGCACATCCTATTGATTTGAATGTGAGGCGGATGTGCAGCACCCGGCCATGGCCGCTATCGGAAAAAGGAGCAGCTCCAGAACCGAGTGTGACGCCCTGGACTAGCCAGGTAGTCATAGGTAGGCCCTAACAAAAAACACCTCCCCCCCTTAATAAGGTGACAGCAGCCAAACTACAAAACCCTTGTCACCTCCCTCCCGGTTTGATGTTCACACCAGGGAGGGGGTGGAGCCAGGCGGTTGGCTCCGCCCACCGAGGAGTTCACAGGCCTGGAGGCGGGAGAACGTGAGAGATTAGTTTTGACAGTGGAGTGAAGTTCAAGTGCAGACCTGTGTCCACGTCTGCTATAGTCTAACACCAGGTGTCTGGGTTGGAGCCCAATCACCTCTGGCAAGGAGGCAGACGGTGGTGGCCGCCTGCAGGAGCTGGGATTACAGCCAGTGGAACCGTAAGGACCGCCAGTATCGAACCGGGGAACCGATTGGAAACCGGAGCACCAGGAGGGGTACTCAGACCCAGTACGAGGCCCAGAAACAACTGGGCCGAGTTAAATCAACTGATTGAGGACTGGACTTTAGGACCTTTCCCACATAAGACCCGACTGAAGACAACAGCCCAACCATAGGGGTAGAAAGCCACCGCTCAGGCATCGAGACCCAACGGGCCAGCGTCTGCGGGCAAAAGGGCTCTGCTGCCACACACCAGGCTGGGGAGCGGACTACCGTTGCTCAGGTATAGGAGTCATCATTTCTACAAAAGTGAGGTGCAGGAGAAAGGCGGAAACCACCAACCTGAAAAGGGGAAAAGTGCAGCCGGCTGCTGGCACCGTCCACCATCTTTTTTGGTTTAGGAGAGACTCCAGCGTGTTTGTAATAGTGAGTACAACAGTGCCTTCGGGCCGCGCATCGCACCGCACCCACACGCCAGCACACATCCAATCCCCCGCCTCAGCACCTCCCTCGGGCCCCCGGGACCATCATCCCCCCTACCCATGGAGGGGTCAACACCAAGCTGCGCAACACCGTCCCCGGGAGCCTAGTCAACGGCAGCGGTGGTGTCTATCCATTCACCACAACCCGTGGGTGGCGTCACGAACTCAAATCCCCTACAAACAACGGCGGCCCCGGCCGTGGATCTCCCCATCGAAGTCCCTAGGTGTAGCGCCAACCCCCTTTCAGAGTGATGTGACCCCCGGGTCCGTGAGGAGCTCGAGCCACCCACCGACGAGCATGGATTTGAGCGGCTCGGCAGCCGGCCGAGCCCCGGAGCGGTACACGAGCATTTCTGGCTGCCGCCAAAACCAGCTGATTAACAGGGGTGTGCCTGCTGCCTCCGCCAGCACCGAGAACAGCTGGGTGTCGGACCCCAGCTGATCAGACATTGATGACCTATCCTAAAGGATAGGCCATCAATGGTAAAGCAGTGGACAACCCCTTTAAGTGTTTACTGCTTTTTTTTCTGCAGCAAAATACATAATAGCAATCTGCTCTTACTACTGCTTTTTATGTATTTTGTTTGCTGGGCTTTGCTGCTTTTTTTTTATGCTTTTTATTGTGTATTTTCTTTGCTGTGTTTTGCCCCTTATTGCTGGTTTTTTTATGCTTTTTATTGTGTATTTTCTTTGCTGCGTTTTGCCCCTTTTTGCTGTTTTTTGATGCAGTATTTTTATGCTTTTTATTGTGTATTTTCTTTGCTGTGTTTTGCCCCTTTTTGCTGTTTTTTTGATGCAGTATTTTTATGCTCTTTATTGTGTATTTTCTTGCTGTGTATTTCCCCTTTTTGCTGTTTTTTTTATGCAGTATTTTTATGCTTTTATTGTGTATTTTGTTTGCTGCGTTTTGCCCCTTTTTGCTGTTGTTTTTATGTAGTATTTTTATGCTTTTTATTGTGTATTTTGTTTGCTGCGTTTTGCCCCTTTTTGCTGTTTTTTTGATGCAGTATTTTTATGCTTTTTATTGTGTATTTTCTTTGCTGCGTTTTGCCCCTTTTTGCTGTTTTTTTGATGTAGTATTTTTATGCTTTTTATTGTGTATTTTGTTTGCTGCGTTTTGCCCCTTTTTGCTGTTTTTTTGATGCAGTATTTTTATGCTTTTTTGTTTTAAAAGCAGAAGCAGTGAGATTCTGTACATACCAATGTGTTTTTACACCCATTTTTTAAGACTCCCCATATAAGACTAAAGGGAGAAAAAAACCACTTGAATAGATTGAATAGTTCAGCTTCATCTTTAAACGCACATTGGGCACGAGTAGTCATGGATGTTGCAGATTTTCTGCGCAAAAATATCTATACTACGCGGGAACATGACCTTACACTGCATAAATGCTGCAGATTTACATTGCAGAGGGTGAGATCTTGACTGACGGTCTGCGGAGATTCTCTGCAGCTGCGGATTGGATTTTAAGCACTGTCATATGTAGCTGTCTGGAATGTTTTGGATGGAAAATCCGCTGCTTTTTTCCCTACTATTCTCATACCCTTACATTGCAGCCGATCAGATGATCTGTAATAATCGTTTTTTTTGGTAACGGGGCCCACAAAGAAAGTTACGAGACAGTTGTGTAAATCTTTACAGCCCCTTTAAAGTTTTACGTCTTTCTAAATGTAACAGTAAATGTACGAGTCAGAACAGCCAATCGTTACGAGAACTCGTTACAAGGTTCTGCGCATTTTAAGTGCTAATTTCCTTCTCGTTTAGCCTTGAAAAGCTGGAAAGAACAGAGCGTAAACCGGTCTTTAAAGACCACGTAAAGCTATAGTTAGCGAATACTGCAGCAAATGAATTACATTGGAAGATATAAAGTTTGATCATTTTCTACTCAAGGTTAATGGCCGTGACGGACGCACGCTCGTAAGGAACTATTACAGCAACGGCTTCTTGTAAAGCGACGCTCGGGTCAGGTGTATAATTACATTTGCACTAGATATCATTAGCAGTAAGTGTTTGCTCATACCTGCATCGGGCAACATTTACTTCTGTGTATATAAGGTGAGGAGACATTCTCCTTCTCTTGTAGTTATATATAGTCACAGCTGACGTTCTCTGATGGAGGGGTTCACTTTTCCCATCTTTTTGCGCCTGTGACGGTCACAATACTGTGAGGGCCCCATAACATAACATTTAATAAAGTGCCATGTGTCCCCAGATGCCCTATACACAGTATGATGGGCCCACAGTTCCCCATACACAGTTTAATAGGCCCGCAGCTCCCTATAATACACTATAATAGGCCCACAGCCCCCTATAACACAGTGTAATGCCCCCACAGCTCCTCTATACACAGTACAATGGGCTCACAGCTTCTTTATACACAGTATGATTGGCCCACAGCCCTCCATACAGAGTATGCTGGGGCCTTACCTCCCCTATACACAGTATAATAGGCCCACAGCTTCCGTATACACAGTATAATAGGCCCACAGCCCCCTATAACACAGTATAATGCCCCCACAGCTTCCCTATACATAGTACAATGGCCTCACAGCTTCTCTATACACAGTATAATGAGCCCACAGCTCTCCTATACACAGTATGATGGGCCCACAACTCCTATTATATACAGTATAATGGAACAACAGGTCATCTATGCACAGTGTAATGGGTTCATAACTCTCATATATGTGGCGCCCTGGACAAGCCAGGGGCCACAGAGCACAACACCCACACACCCCACACTCCCAGCAGGCACACCGAAGTCAGACAAAAACCCTTGTTGCCTTCCTCCAGGGGCTGATGATCACACCAGGGGGGTGGGCCAGGCGGTTGGTCCCGCCCACCGAGGAGTTCACAGTCCTGGAGGTGGGAAAAGAGCTGAGATTAGTTCGAGAGGAGTTGAGGAGTGGATAGAGTCTAGTTTGGACAGTGAAAGTGGAAGGAGGAAAGTGTGGTAGTAGAGCAACTGACTGACAGCGTCCGGGTGTGTGGCCCGGACAGACAGCAAGGTTGGCAGACGGTGGTGACCGTCTGCAGGAGTGGCCTATCAGAGTTGCCGTAAAGACCGTGGACGGGCGGTGGCCCGGCGGTACCGGACCGGTACACGAAGAGAAGCCAGCACCATCTGGCAGGGGCTTGCGGACCCCGGCAAGGCTAGGAGTCGCCGTGAATTTGCTGAATCCATTAGTGAAGGGGACCTCCTGGGTTTCCAAACAGCTAAGTCCCGACAGAAGGCAACAGTCAAACCAGAATAGGGAAACACCGCCACCGCCAAGGCAACCGTTTCTCAGGGCCAGAGCCTGCGGGCAAAAAGGGGCTCCTCCAGCCCACATCCAAGCTGGGGAGCGGGTTACCGGTGGGGACCCATCGGAACCAACAACCGTACACAGGTGTAGGGAAAGGCAGTCGCCACCAACCTGCCGGGAGCGACAACACCGCAGCCGTCTGTGGGACCCGTCCATCCAGCCGAGTGTTTTACCGAGAACTGTGTCTTCATCATTGGGCTGAGTGAGTACCACCGTGCCGTGCGGCACAGCGCTGCCCCCGCGACCCTGCACCTCATCAAGCCCCGTAACCCGCCTGCCATCCATCCCTACCCCATCCCCGGGCCCCGGGACAACCAACCCCCTACCCACGGAGGGGAGAAATAACATCCAGGCTGCTCCCTGTCACCGCTCCCGGGATCCCCGTACAGAGCAGGGGTAGTGTCACCAAAATCACCACAACCGTGGGTGGCGTCACGGACAATAACCATAAATCCCCACAATCAATCCCCTTTTCACTCACGGGCGAGGAGTGCCGCTCGAGTCCCCGGGATCCGGCCCACCGCTTGAGCCACCACCGAGCAGCGGCAGCCGCAGCAGCAGCAGCCGGACCCGAGCAGTGGGAGAGCGTGGCGTCCCCTCCTCTGCCCGCGACAACTTGGCGTCACGAACAGAATCTTACTGCTCTGCCGTCTGGTAGAGGTGCGCCTTGTGACCGCCGGAGGTGTCCGGCCGAAAATTTTGAGAAGCCGCCATCTTTGGCGCGAAGAATTCCCGCTCGAGCGTCTCCTTGAGTAGTGGAGGTGCGAAGGCCAAAACCCCGCCCCGTTAGAGGAGGAGCCGGAAAGAGACTAAGGGGGACTGATGGCGTCTGGCCGCATGTAGCCCTGCAGGGACGCCAGGACCCTGCGGCCATTTACTGGTTCCTGGAAGAGGCCGCTGCTAAAGATACTGAGTCCGACCGACAACACCGTGGTCCCCGCGCCTGGCACTGCAGCGAGGGTGGAAGTCCGGACCGTCCAGCTAAGCAGCCGTCTGCAGGTCCGCATGCAGCTCCTCCTGGAGGAGTGGGAGGCCGACATGGCGGAAGTGGTGGCGGCCATACGGAGACGCGAGGTGGAGGGAGTCTTGGAAGGGAGGGTAAGTGACTCACGCCCCTGTACCCCTAGTGGGTCGGTCATCGCGGCCGAGGGACCCGGTCCATACCCGCTCGCCCTGCTACCTCCCCCGCTACCCGTGTTGGCTGCTGCTGCCCCGCCACTAGGCCCGCTACCACCACCACCGGTAGCGGTACCCTGCCAATCCGCCCCGGTGGACCGACCTGCAGCAGAAGCCCGTGACCACCCTGATCCGCTTCCATGGAAGAAGCCGAGGGCTGAGCCCGTCAGCAAAGATGCACCGGAGGCACGGCGGGGATGCAGCTGCCAGGAGGCAGAGCAGGCCATGCCACAGCGGGGTCCCTCATTACCGAAGGTACCGGTCGTAGCCGGCATGGAGGGACTCTGGCTGGGCCCATCCCCCACACCGCCTGAACCGGAGCAAGCAGAAAGTGCTCCGCACCGGGAGCGGCAGCGAAGGCAGCTGCGCCGCGGGATTGCTGAGTAAGGGCAGCGGAGTGCCGTTGCAGTTGTCCCCGTTGGGACCACCAGTGTGTGTTAAAAGTACCGTTTGAAGTTTTGAAAAATGAATGATAAGAATGATTAACTGAAGATTCATCTGATTTACTGCTGATTGAAACCGGTTGTTACCGGCACCGTAGTCCCCGTGGGGACTGTTTACAAGTTTTTGCATGAGGAACTCCTTATGAACAGGCCCGAGAACTTGCAGGGCAACCACAAACTTAGTGGCTTGTAAATAATGTTATGTTATGGCTTCTACTGTTACCGCCTCCGGAGAGGCAGATTGGAGGAAGGGCCCGCAGTGGAGCAGGCTGGGGCCCAGCCACCACCGGAACCGGTGGCAATCCTCTGGGGGGTTTCAGGGGTTCCCCATGGACGTGGGTCCCCTGAAAAGGACAGAACCCGCTCGGGCAATTTGTGCAGGACTGGGGTCAAGGGGTGCTGCCTGTTTGCTTAGGGGCAGCATCAGGGCCAGGTTGCTTGGGTGGGAGAGAGCGGAAGCCGTAACCGTTACGCAACGTTTAAGTAAGAGTACCTCCCGATGTGGGAAGATGTTATTATACCTGTAAATATGTGTTACCGTTTAACCGTTTTAATACTTTTCAGTTGGTGAAAATAAAACCGGTGATGGACGGGCAGCCCGCGGACGGTCTGCATTTAACTAAGGGGGAATGTGGCGCCCTGGACAAGCCAGGGGCCACAGAGCACAACACCCACAGCACCCCACACTCCCAGCAAGCACACCGAAGTCAGACAAAAATTCTTGTTGCCTTCCTCCAGGGGCTGATGATCACACCAGGGGGTGGGCCAGGCGGTTGGTCCCGCCCACCGAGGAGTTCACAGTCCTGGAGGCGGGAAAAGAGCTGAGATTAGTTCGAGAGGAGTTGAGGAGTGGAGAGAGTCTAGTTTGGACAGTGAAAGTGGAAGGAGGAAAGTGTGGTAGTAGAGCAACTGACTGACAGCGTCCGGGTGTGTGGCCCGGACAGACAGCAAGGTTGGCAGACGGTGGTGACCATCTGCAGGAGTGGCCTATCAGAGTTACCGTAAAGACCGTGGACGGCCGGTGGCCCGGCGGTACCGGACCGGTACACAAAGAGAAGCCAGCACCATCTGGCAGGGGCTTGCGGACTCCGGCAAGGCTAGGAGTCGCCGTGAATTTGCTGAATCCATTAGTGAAGGGGACCTCCTGGGTTTCCAAACAGCTAAGTCCTGACAGAAGGCAACAGTCCAACCAGAATAGGGAAACACCACCACCGCCAAGGCTACAGTTCCCAGGGCCAGAGCCTGCGGGCAAGAAGGGGCTCCTCCAGCCCACATCCAAGCTGGGGAGCGGGTTACCGGTGGGGAACCATCGGAACCAACAACCGTACACAGGTGCAGGGAAAGGCAGTCGCCACCAACCTGCCGGAAGCGACAACACCGCAGCCGTCTGTGGGACCCGTCCATCCAGCCGAGTGTTTTACCGAGAACTGTGTCTTCATCATTGGGCTGAGTGAGTACCACCGTGCCGTGCGGCACAGCGCTGCCCCCACGACCCTGCACCTCACCAGGCCCCGTAACCCGCCTGCCATCCATCCCTACCCCTTCACCGGGCCCCGGGACAACCAACCCCCTACCCACGGAGGGGAGAAACAACATCCAAGCTGCTCCCTGTCATCGCTCCTGGGATCCCCGTCCAGAGCAGCGGTGGTGTCACAACCTCACCACAACCGTGGGTGGCGTCACGGACAATATCCCTAAACCCAAACCGCCCCCCCTTTCACTCACGGGTAGAGTTGAGCGCGGTTCGCGGTTCGAGGTTCTCCAGTTCGAGGCTCGAGTGATTTTGGGGGCTGTTCTAGATCGAACTAGAACTCGAGCTTTTTGCAAAAGCTCGATAGTTCTAGATACGTTCGAGAACGGTTCTAGCAGCAAAAAGCAGGGCTTTTTACAGCTACAGTGTGCAGGAGCCATCGCTGGCAGCCTGCCACAAGCTGGTAACCAAGATAAACATCGGTTATCCAAGCAAAGCGCTTTGGTTAGTAACCCGATGTTTATCCTAGTTACGTGCAGGAAGCCCACACTTTCCCGCTCAGCTCACTCCGCCCCCTCCTGCCCGCAGCATGTACACACACACACACACACACACACACACACACACACACACACTCTGCACACATGGTCCCGCTCGGCTTACCTGCGGTGATGAAGTCTGAAGTCCCGCCATCCCGACCTCAGCGCTGTCACTGTCCTCCATGGCCGCCGCTTGTCACATCACCTCTCGCTTCCGACCCGAGACTGACTAGCGGTGACGTCACGGGCCTCTCGCGATACTTGGCTGTGAAGGTCATTGAACTCAGTGACAGGTGCTGTCAGTGTGCTGGAGATCAGCGCAGGTAATGTACCTCGCTGACAGCAGCACTTGTCATCCCCTGCAGTGACCTGGGCTGACCCATTGATGTTAGCTCAGGTCACTGCATTGCTCTCCCAGCCAATGGGGAACATTCTGCTCTTCATTGACTGGGACAGTGTGGATCGTCATGGCAACCCCTTGGATTACACCAGACCTGGATTTGTTTTTCTTTCTAATAAATTGGTTAAAGAGGGAATGTTTTAGGGAGTGTTTTTTCAAATAAAAATGTGTTTGTCGTCTATTTTTTTTTATTACTGACTGGGTTGGTGATGTCGGGTATCTGATAGACGCCTGACCTCACCAACCCCAGGGCTTGATGCCAGGTGACATTACACATCTGGTATTAACCCCATATATTACCCCGTTTGCCACCGCACCAGGGCGCGGGATGAGCTGGGGCGAAGCACCAGGATTGGCGCATCTAATGGATGCGCCACTTCTGGGGCGGCTGCGGCCTGCTATTTTTAGGCTGGGGAGAGTCCAATAACCATGGACCTCCCTAATCTGAGAATATCAGACCCCAGCTGTCTGCTTTACCTTGGCTGGTGATCCAATTTTGGGGGGACCCTTACATGTTTTTTTTTTTTAATCATTTATTTAATTTAAAATAACAGCGTGGGGTGCCCTCAGTTTTGGATTACCAGCCAAGGTGAGGTTGCCAGCTGTGGTCTGCAGGCTGCAGCCGTCTGCTTTACCCTAGCTGGCTACAAAACTAGGGGGAACCCTACGTCATTTTTTTTTTTTCATTTTTTTGGCTAAATACAAAGGTAAGCACCCCTTAGTGCCACATGAAAGGCACCAAAGGGTGCAAAATTACAAAATGCAGGAGAGTGGGATATTATGTGTCTTTCTGCCATTATAATGACACAATGAAATTATATATAATGGCACAAGAAAATCACCAGAGCGCTCTACGCTGTGAAAAGCAGTAGAAAATGGCACTGGAGTGAATATGTGACCGCCTCATGTAGGATGAAGCTATGGATCCTGGGTAAATTTATGCATTTACCCTCCTTCAGTTTTTTTGCAGTACACAAAAAAAACGGAAGGCACACGGATGACAAACAGATGACATACGGACCGTCTACGGAACGGAAACGGATGCCACACGGATGCACCCGTGAAAAAAAACGGACTGTTTTTTGCAGACCGCAAAAATGGATCGGTTGTGTTAATGTAGCCTTATTCTGATCTGCCGTTTATAAACAGCAGGCAGAAATAAGTGAATAACGCCCCCCAGCGTCAGAAAATTTCTGGGGTCTCAGGGCTAGCTGAGACCCTGGAGATCATGATTCAGGATGGTTTTTCCGGTCCCCGCTCACGTGATCACAGGTATACACCGTATATCACGTTACAGTAAATGACAGCGCCGGTAAAAAATTATTTATCTCCCATCTGGCATGAACAAACACTTCTTCTCCACTTCTTCTCCACTTCTTCTCCACCTTTTTTTCTCCATTTTTTCTCCACTTTTTCTCCATTTTTTCTCCACTTTTTCTCCACTTTTTCTCCACTTTTTCTCCATTTTTTTCTCCACTTTTTCTCCACTTTTTCTCCACTTTTTCTCCACTTCTCCACTTCTTCTCCACTTTTTCTCCATTTTTTCTCCACTTTTTCTCCATTTTTTCTCCACTTTTTCTCCACTTTTTCTCCACTTTTTCTCCACTTTTTCTCCACTTTTTCTCCACTTCGTCTCCACCTTTTCTCCACTTTTTCTCCACTTTTTCTCCATTTTTTCTCCACTTTTTCTCCACTTTTTCTCCACTTTTTCTCCACTTTTTCTCCACTTTTTCTCCACTTTTTCTCCACTTCTTCTCCACCTTTTCTCCACTTTTTCTCCACTTTTTCTCCACTTCTTCTCCACTTTTTCTCCACTTTTTCTCCACTTTTTCTCCATTTTTTCTCCACTTTTTCTCCACTTTTTCTCCATTTTTTCTTCACTTTTTCTCCACTTTTTCTCCGTTCTTTTTCTATGGTCAGTCTACCCATTAGCTCTGCCATGCATACTGTAGCTCTACACCCACTGCACATGTTACTTTATGATTGACATCTCTTTCGTACCAGAGCTGTCTAAGCCTACTCTGACCCCATATTTGTCATTACTATATTGTCCTTGTACTGTATTATGACATTTGTATCATGTGTTTCATTTCTTGCTGTGTTGCAATTTTTTTGCTGCATCCCAATTGTACCTCTACATTGTTCGAGTTTATGTTATTGTTCTCTCACTCTTATGTGATACTGATTATTCTCATTTTTCAGGATTACATGCAGATAAGTCCAATCTGACGAAGGCTCAGGCCGAAACGTCATTTGTAACTTGTTTTGGACAAAAACATATATGCTTATGAAAATTTTTTTTTTCTTAATACGGACCAATAAAGAGTGATTTTGCATTACTATCCGTTGTGACTTACTGACTTAGTCTGGGAGATTTAGAGTGCCGAGGTTACTCACTAATTTTATCTATTATTACCTCTGAGCACCTATATACCAGTGAGCAGAGCTTCCTCTACAGTAGTTCTCCTGATTAGGCATGCCCTTACCTCATGAGCAGGGCATTGCAGCTTTGGTAGCAACCATTACGACATGGACTCTGCTGCTGTGGACCCGGGGAGAGTGAGTGCAGATTCATTGCACCCACACTCCTCACATGAAGGGTCCGCACTCCTAGAAAATGGGGGATACGTTCCCTAAGTGTCTCCCCCCTATATTCTAGACGGTCCAGAGTCGTCATGGGACCCCTTTATTTTTTTTCTTACAATAAATTGGTGAAAGAGGAAATGTTTTGGGGACTGTTTTTTCAAATAAATTTCTTTTGTCGATTTTTTTTTTTGGTTAGTACTGACAGTTTATGATGTTGGGTATCTAATAGACACCATGACATCACAAACTGCTGGGCTTGATCTCAGGTGACTTTACAGCTAGTATCAACCCGATTTATTACCCCGTTTGCCACTGCACCAGGGCACGGGATGAGCTGGGGTGAAGCGCCAGGATTGGCGCATCTAGTGGATGCGCCACGTCTGGGGTGCCTGCGGCCTGCTATTTTTAGGCTGTGAAGGCCCAATAACTATGGACCTTCCCACCCTGAGAATACCAGACCACAGCTGTCCGCTTTACCTTGGCTGGTGATCCAATTTGGGGGGGACCCTACTTTTTTTGTGTAATTATTAATATTTATAAAATAATTATAAAAAAAGAGCCTGGGGGGACCTCCACATTGGATCCCCAACCACGGTAAAGCTGCCAGCTGTGGTTTTCAGGCTACAGCCGTCTGCTATACCCTAGCTGGCTATCAAAAATGGGGGGACCCAACGTCATTTTTTTTTTAACTATTTTTTAAATAGAAAAAATTAATGGGCTTCCCTGTATTTTGATTGCCAACCAAGGTAACGGCAGGCAGATGGGGGTGGCAACCCATAGCTGTCTGCTTTATCTGCTGAGAATCAATAATACCGCGGAGCGCTACGTCATTTTTTTTAAAGATTTATTTTTACAGCACTGTGATGTCCAGCAATCAAAATACAGGGAAGCCCATTTTATTTTTAGTTATTTAAATAAATAATTAAAAAAAATATATATGGGCTCCCGCTGCATTTTTTGTATTGCTAGCTAAGGGTAATCCAAGCAGCTACTGGCTGCTAACCCCCACTGCTTGGTGTTACCTTCACTGGCAATGGAAAATCCAGGGAAGCATTTTTTATTTTTTTTGCCAAAAAACTACAAAAAAAGGACGTGAGCTTCGCCATATTTTTGTATGCTAGCCAGGTATAGCAGGCAGGTGCTGGAAGAGTTGGATACAGCGCCAGAAGATGGCGCTTCTATGAAAATGCCATTTTCTGAGGCGGCTGCAGACTGCAATTCGCAGCAGTGGGGCCCAGAAAGCTCAGGCCAACCTGTGCTGCGGATTCCAATCCCCAGCTGCCTAGTTGTACCTGGCTGGACACAAAAATGGGGCGAAGCCTACGTCATTTGTTTTCTAATTATTTCATGAAATTCATGAAATAATAAAAAAAGGGCTTCGCTTTATTTTTGGTTCCCAGCCGGGTACAAATAGGCAACTGGGGGTTGGGGGCAGCCGTACCTGCCTGCTGTACCTGGCTAGCATACAAAAATATGGCGAAGCCCACATAATTTTTTCAGGGGGCAAAAAACTTCTGCATACAGTCCTGGATGGAAGGTAGTTGAAGGATTTCACCAGCACAAAACTCCAGGTGTATTGTAATTTAAAATAAAAACTTCTTTATTTTCTTGTCATTAAAAAGTCCATGCTATAATGGTAAGCCCATGTCAGAGAGGACGCGTTTCGAACATCCAGTTCTTATTCAGTCTCAGAGACTGAATAAGAACTGGATGTTCGAAACGCGTCCTCTCTGACATGGGCTTACCATTATAGCATGGACTTTTTAATGACAAGAAAATAAAGAAGTTTTTATTTTAAATTACAATACGCCTGGAGTTTTGTGCTGGTGAAATCCTTCAACTACCTTCTATGCACATGGACTGGCTCTCCAAACTCTTCTCCGTGCACAGCCCAGGATTACTGGCTTCCATTGCACAGGTGAGCTGGGCAAAAAACCTGTTTTACAGTCCTGGATGGAGTATGCTGAGACTTGTAGTTCTGCAGCTGCTGTCTGTCTGTATGGAGAAGAGCAGACAGCAGCTGCAGAACTACAAGGCTCAGCATACTCCATCCAGGACTGTATGCAGAAGTTTTTTGCCCACCAAAAAAATTACGTGGGCTTCGCCATATTTTTGTATGCTAGCCAGGTACAGCAGGCAGCCACGGGCTGCCTCCAACCCCCAGTTTGTACCCGGCTGGGAACCAAAAATATAGGGAAACCCGTTTTTTTTAATTATTTCATGAAATAATTAAAAAACAAATGACGTGGGCTTCGCCCCATTTTTGTGTCCAGCCAGGTACAACTAGGCAGCTGGGGATTGGAATCCGCAGCACAGGTTAGCCCGAGGTTTCTGGGCGCCTCTGCTGCGAATTTCAGTCCGCAGCCGTCCCAGAAAATGGCGCTCTCATAGAAGCGCCATCATCTGGCGCTGTATCCAACTCTTCCAACAGCCCTGGAGCCGGGTGGCTTGTTGGGTAATCATGAGTTAATACTGGCTTTGTTTTACTAGCCAGTATTAAGCCAGAGATTCTTAATGTCAGGCACGTTTGACCCGGCCATTAAGAATCTCCAATAAAGGGTTAAAAAAAATACCACACAGAGAAAAAATACTTTAATAGAAATAAATACACAGACACATTAGAGACTCCATCTTTATTACCCCCTGTCAGCCCAATAAATCCCCAATAAACCAGCGCGGATAAGAGGTTTTTAATAGAGGCTTAAATTATAAGCAGCAATTTCAGCGTTCCAAGTGCCTTTAAATGAATTTGAAGAAACTGCACTTCAGGATTGTAGTGAGGATTGTAGTGAGGATGAGGTGCCCCAGCCCATCACTTGATGAGCTGGGGCACCTCATCCTCACTACAATCCTCACTAGTGTAGTAGTAGTGACGATTGTAGTGAGGATGAGGTGCCCCAGCCCATCACTTGATGGGCTGGGGCACCTCATCCTCACTACAATCCTCACTAGTGTAGTAGTAGTGACGATTGTAGTGAGGATGAGGTGCCCCAGCCCATCACTTGATGAGCTGGGGCACCTCATCCTCACTACAATCCTCACTACAATCGGGAAGCAGCGTGCAGCCTTCACTCCGTGAGTGATCAGTGCTGCTAGCGGTAACAGCGGTAACGCTGGCAGACGCGTTACTATAGCAACGGTGCTCCCGGAGCCGCGGTTAGCGGTGACGTCACCACTAACTGCGTTGCTATGGCAACGGTGATCTCCGTTAATGACCGGCTGTGTCAGCCGGTCCCTAACGGAACGGGGAGTCGACCGTGTGCTAGAGCATATCGCCGGTACACGGCGATACACAAATGTGCACCGTGTACCGGAGAGATGCACTCGCAGGTCCTACATGACGCGTCATAGTCATGTGACCAGTCTGTAGCCAATGAGATAATAGCCACGTGACTGGTCACATGGCTATTTTGACATCACGATAGGTCCTGCTTCTCTGCTGGCAGTGCCGGTCACCGGGAGGATTCAGCGATCATCGGATGGAATAGCGGCAGGAGACAGAGTGCAGGAGGGATCGCGGGGACCGGTAAGTGTTATGGCAATGTTTATTTACTGTATGTGTACATTTATAATGCATTTTTATGTGTTTGTGATTGCCTCCCATTATAGCCTATTGGTTCGAGTTCGGTTCGTCGAACGTTCGACGAACCGAACTCGAACGGGAGCTCCGTTCGGCGAACCGCCCTCGAGCCGAACCGCGACCAGTTCGCTCATCTTTACTCACGGGTGAGGAACGCCGCTCGAGTCCCCGGGATCCGGCCCACCGCTCGAGCCACCACCGAGCAGCAGTAGCAGCAGCAGCTGGACCCGAGCAGTGGGTGAGCGCAGCGTCCCCTCCTCCGCCCGCGACAACTTGGCGTCACGAACAGGATCTTACCGCTCTGCCGTCTGGTAGAGGTACGCCTTGTGACCGCCGGAGGTGTCCGGCCGAAAATTTGGAGAAGCCGCCATTTTGGGCGCGAAAAGTCCCCACTCGAGCGTCTCCTCGAGCAGTGGAGGCGCGAAAGCCGAAACCCCGCCCCTGTAGAGGAGGAGCCGGAAAAAGACTAAGAGGGACGAATGGCGGCCGGCTGCATGTAGCACGCGGCTATGGGAGCAGGGACGCCAGGACCCTGCGGCCATTTTCTGGTTCCTGGAAGAGGCCGTTGCTAAAGATGCTGAGTCCGACCGACAACACCGTGGTCCCCGCGCCTGGCACCGCAGCGTGGGTGGAAGTCCGGACCGTCCAGCTAAGCAGCCGTCTGCAGGTCCGCATGCAGCTCCTCCTGGAGAAGTGGGAGGCCGACATGGCGGACGTGGTGGCGGCTATAAGGAGACGCGAGGTGGAGGAAGATTTGGATCCTGTATTCCCGAGGGATCGGCCGCTGCGGCTGAGGGGCCCAGCCTGCCCCCGCTCACCCTGCTGCCTCCCCCGCTACCCGCATTAGACGCTACCACCCCGCCACTAGGCCCACTACCCGTCCAATCGGTAGCGGTACCCTGCCAATCCGCCCCGGCGGACCGACCTGCAGCAGAAGCCCGTGACCGCCCTGAACCGCTTCCATGGAAGAAGCCCAGGGGTTAACCCGTCAGCAAAGATGCACCGGAGGCACGGCGGGGATGCAGCTGCCAGGAGGCAGAGCAGGCCATGTCACAGCGGGGTCCCTCATTACCGAAGGTACCGGTCGTAGCCGGCACGGGGGGACTCCGTCTGGGCCCATCCCCCACCCCAACTGAACCGGAGCAAGCAGAAAGTGCTCCGCACCGGGAGCAGCAGCAAAGGCAGCTGTGCCGCGGGATTGCTGATTGAGAAAGAAAAGTTAGAGCATGGTAGCGGTTCCCGGTTACCTTGCTGTCGGTCCCCATTGGGACTCTGCTGACGTTCCAGACGGCCCTCAAGGCTAAGGAGTCCGGTTGGAGGAGCAGTCGTTCCCGCATCATCGGCAGCTGAAAATGGAGTCCTGTGGGACAGTGTCACCCCTGTGTGAGGGTGGCGTTGGGGGCTCGTGCTGTTCGATGGTGGACTGTGGGAAAGCTGCAGAAGGAAGCTGTACCAGAGCCAGGTGTTGTGGTTGGCCCCTGGGACCCAGCTGACAGTCCCTGTTGGGACCCTACGGCAAGTCTCCGTCGGGACCCTACAGTTTTGTTTGTGGTAGCCCGTTGGCTACGAAGCACTGTTGTCCCCGTAGGGACTGTCCTTAACCCTTGCGTAAGGAACTGCTTACTTACCAGCCCGAGAACTGGCAGGGCAACCACAAACTGAGTGGCATGTAAATAAAAATGTTTGATGGCTTGTACCGTGACCACCTCCAGAGAGGCTGATTTGGAGTATGGGCCTGGAGGAAAGTGATGGCCCAGGCCCGCCACTACCGAAACCAGTGGCGATCCTCCGGGGGTTCAGGGGTCCCCATGGACGTGGGTCCCCTGAAAAGGACAGAACCCGCTCGGCAACTTGGTGCTGGACTGGGGCCAAGGGGTGCTACCCATTTGCTTAGGGGCAGCATCAGGGCCAGGTTGCTTGGGTGGGAGAGAGCGGAAGCCGTACCGTTTATAAAAACAACCGTTAGTAACGTTTAAGAAATGTGCCTCCCGATGTGGGAAGATTGAAAATGCTTATGTTTTTACATGTTTACCGTTTTATCTTTTACAGTTAAAAAAAAACGGTGATGGACGGGCAGCCCGCGGACGGTCTTCATTTTACTAAGGGGGAATGTGGTGCCCTGGACAAGCCAGGTCGTCACAGGTACTACACCTACACACCCCACACCCCGGTTAGGCACACCTAAGCCAAACACAAAATCCTTGTTGCCTTCCTCCAGGGGCTGATTTCCACACCAGGGGGGGTTGGTCCCGCCCACCGAGGAGTTCACAGTCCTGGAGGTGGGAAAAGGAGTCAGATAGAGTTTGGAAGCAGAGAAGTGAAGGAGTAGAGCAGTCTGACGGCGTCCGGGTGTGTGGCCCGGACGGTACAGTAAGGTTGGCAGACGGTGGTGACCGTCTGCAGGAGAGGCCGATTGGAGTGAGCCGTAAGGACCGTGGACGGGCGGTGGCCCGGCGGTACCGGACCGGTGAACAAAGAGAAGCCAGCACCAGCCGGCAGGGCTTACGGACCCCGACAAGGCTAGGAGTCGCCGCTGAAATTGTCAAATCCGTTAGCGAAGGGAACCTCCGGGGTTTCCCAGCAGCCAAGACCCGATTGAAGGCAACAGTCCAACCGATAGAGGGAAACACAGTCACCGCCAAGGCTACAGTTCCCAGGGCCAGAACCTGCGGGCAAAAGGGGCTCCTTCAGCAACCTTCAAAGCTGGGGAGCGGGTTACCGGTGGGAACCCATTGGAGCCGTCTACACTACATAGGTGCAGGGAAAGGCAGTCACCATCAACCTGCCGGGGGAAGAAACACCGCAGCCGTCTGTGGGACCCGTCCATCCAGCCGTTTGTTTTACCGGAAACTTTGTGTTCATGATTGGCTGAGTGAGTACCACTGTGCCGTACGGCACAGCGCTGCCCCCGCGACCCTGCACCTCACCAGGCCCCGTAGCCCGCCTGCCATCCATCCCTACCCCTCACCGGGCCCCGGGACAACCAAACCCCCTACCCACGTAGGGGAGAACCAACATCCAAGCTGCTCCCCGTCCAGAGCAACGGTGGTGTCACAACCTCACCACAACCGTGGGTGGCGTCACGGACAATATCCCTAAACCACACCAAACCACCCCCTTTCACTCACGGGCGAGGAACGCTGCTCGAGTCCCTGGGATCTGGCCCACCGCTCGAGCCACCACCGAGCAGCAGCAGCAGTAGTAGCCGGACCCGAGCAGTGGGAGAGCGCAGCGTCCCCTCCCCGCCCGCGACATATACACAGTATAATAGGCCCACAGCTCTCCTATACACAGTATAATAGGCCCACAGCTCTCCTATACACAGTATAATAGGCCCACAGCTCTCCTATACACAGTATAATAGGCCCACAGCTCTCCTATACACAGTATAATTGGCCCACAGTTCTCCTATACACAGTATAATTGGCCCACAGTTCTCCTATACACAGTATAATTGGCCCACAGCTCTCATATACACAGTATAATTGGCCCACAGCTCTCCTATACACAGTATAATTGGCCCACAGCTCTCCTATACACAGTATAATTGGCCCACAGCTCTCCTATACACAGTATAATAGGCCCACAGCTCTCCTATACACAGTATAATTGGCCCACAGTTCTCCTATACACAGTATAATTGGCCCACAGCTCTCCTATACACAGTATAATTGGCCCACAGCTCTCCTATACACAGTATAATTGGCCCACAGCTCTCCTATACACAGTATAATTGGCCCACAGCTCTCCTATACACAGTATAATTGGCCCAGAGTTCTCCTATACACAATATAATTGGCCCACAGCTCTCCTATACACAGTATAATTGGCCCACAGTTCTCCTATACACAGTATAATTGGCCCACAGCTCTCCTATACACAGTATAATAGGCCCACAGCTCTCCTATACACAATATAATTGGCCCACAGCTCTCCTATACACAGTATAATAGGCCCACAGCTCTCCTATACACAGTATAATTGGCCCACAGCTCTCCGATACACAGTATAATTGGCCCACAGCTCCCCTATACACAGTATAATTGGCCCACAGCTCCCCTATACACAGTATAATAGGCCCACAGCTCTCCTATACACAGTATAATAGGCCCACAGCTCTCCTATACACAGTATAATAGGCCCACAGCTCTCCTATACACAGTATAATTGGCCCACAGCTCTCCTATACACAGTATAATTGGCCCACAGCTCTCCTATACACAGTATAATAGGCCCACAGCTCTCCTATACACAGTATAAATGGCCCACAGCTCTCCTATACACAGTATAATTGGCCCACAGCTCTCCTATACACAGTATAATTGGCCCACAGCTCTCCTATACACAGTATAATAGGCCCACAGCTCTCCTATACACAGTATAATAGGCCCACAGCTCTCCTATACACAGTATAATTGGCCCACAGCTCCCCTATACACAGTATAATAGGCCCACAGCTCTCCTATACACAGTATAATTGGCCCACAGCTCTCCTATACACAGTATAATTGGCCCACAGCTCTCCTATACACAGTATAATTGGCCCACAGTTCTCCTATACACAGTATAATAGGCCCACAGCTCTCCTATACACAGTATAATAGGCCCACAGTTCTCCTATACACAGTATAATTGGCCCACAGTTCTCCTATACACAGTATAATTGGCCCACAGCTCTCCTATACACAGTATAATTGGCCCACAGTTCTCCTATACACAGTATAATTGGCCCACAGCTCTCCTATACACAGTATAATTGGCCCACAGCTCTCCTATACACAGTATAATTGGCCCACAGCTCTCCTATACACAGTATAATTGGCCCACAGCTCTCCTATACACAGTATAATTGGCCCAGAGTTCTCCTATACACAATATAATTGGCCCACAGCTCTCCTATACACAGTATAATTGGCCCACAGTTCTCCTATACACAGTATAATTGGCCCACAGCTCTCCTATACACAGTATAATAGGCCCACAGCTCTCCTATACACAATATAATTGGCCCACAGCTCTCCTATACACAGTATAATAGGCCCACAGCTCTCCTATACACAGTATAATTGGCCCACAGCTCTCCTATACACAGTATAATTGGCCCACAGCTCCCCTATACACAGTATAATTGGCCCACAGCTCCCCTATACACAGTATAATAGGCCCACAGCTCTCCTATACACAGTATAATAGGCCCACAGCTCTCCTATACACAGTATAATAGGCCCACAGCTCTCCTATACACAGTATAATTGGCCCACAGCTCTCCTATACACAGTATAATTGGCCCACAGCTCTCCTATACACAGTATAATAGGCCCACAGCTCTCCTATACACAGTATAATTGGCCCACAGCTCTCCTATACACAGTATAATTGGCCCACAGCTCTCCTATACACAGTATAATTGGCCCACAGCTCTCCTATACACAGTATAATAGGCCCACAGCTCTCCTATACACAGTATAATAGGCCCACAGCTCTCCTATACACAGTATAATTGGCCCACAGTTCTCCTATACACAGTATAATAGGCCCACAGCTCTCCTATACACAGTATAATAGGCCCACAGTTCTCCTATACACAGTATAATTGGCCCACAGTTCTCCTATACACAGTATAATTGGCCCACAGCTCTCCTATACACAGTATAATTGGCCCACAGTTCTCCTATACACAGTATAATTGGCCCACAGCTCTCCTATACACAGTATAATAGGCCCACAGCTCCCCTATACACAGTATAATAGGCCCACAGTTCTCCTATACACAGTATGATGGGCCCACAGTTCTCCTATACACAGTATAATTGGCCCACAGCTCTCCTATACACAGTATAATAGGCCCACAGCTCTCCTATACACAGTATAATAGGCCCACAGTTCTCCTATACACAGTATAATTGGCCCACAGTTCTCCTATACACAGTATAATTGGCCCACAGCTCTCCTATACACAGTATAATAGGCCCACAGCTCTCCTGTACACAGTATAATAGGCCCACAGCTCTCCTATACACAGTATAATTGGCCCACAGCTCTCCTATACACAGTATAATTGGCCCACAGCTCTCCTATACACAGTATAATAGGCCCACAGCTCTCCTATACACAGTATAATAGGCCCACAGCTCTCCTATACACAGTAATATAGGCCCACACTTCCCCTATACTCAGTATGATGTTCCCACTGCTCCCCCAAAACAGTGTATAATGGCCCCCACAGTAGCTCCCACACTATATAATGGCCATAATATTGTATAATAGCCTCCCCAGTAGTTCCTACACTTTATAATGGCCATCACACTGTATAATGGACCAATAGTAGCCCCCACTCTGTATAATAGCCCGCACAATGTATAATGGCCCCCACAGTAGGCCTCACACTGTATAATGGTCCCCACAGTAGCCTCCAAACAGTATAATGGCTCACAGAGTAGTTCCCACACTTTATAGTGGCTCCACACTATATAATGGCCATAATAATGTATAATGGCCTCCCCAGTAGTTCCTACATTGTATGATGGCCATCACACTGTATTATGGCCCCGATAGTAGTCCCCACTCTGTATAATGGTCCCCACAGTATCCCCCACACTATATAATAGCCCACACAGTAGCCCTCACATTGTATAATGACCAACACACTGTATAATGGCCCCCACAGTAGCCCATAAAATGTATAAAGGCCCCCACAATAGCCCCAACATTGTATAATGGCCCCACAGTAGCGCCTAACACTGTATAATGGCCAACACACTGTATAATGGCCCCTACATTGTATAATGGCCCCGCAGTAGCCCCAACATTGTATAATGGCCAACACATTGAACAATGACCCCCACAGTAGCCCCCACATTGTATAATGGCCAACACACTGTATAATTACCCCAACAGTAGCCCCCATACTGACATCACTGCACGAGGACTCTGACGTCCTATGTGTGCGCCAGCGCCTTGGCCGATGCGTCACCCGGCCATTCTGTACACCTCGGGCTTAAAGTGACCTGTAGTCTATAGAAAGGAGAGCGATAGTGGAGAGAGATCATCATGTCCACCTGCTCTACCAGAGGGCTTACCGACATCGGCATGCACAGTTAAGAGTGGCAATAGCTCTGGGTGGGCCCCTTCGAGCAGGAGGCACGGAGTGATTGAAAGAAACTGACCGGTACCGAGCACGACGGGGTACAGGACCCTAGGTCAGGAGCCGATTCAACGTCCTGGCAATTAACCTGCAGAGGAAGGAGACCTTCAGGGACTTTCCCGCAGAGCTCAGAGATTGGGGGCATCAGCACAACGCGGGGGTCAGGGTTTTCCAGCTGAAAAGCAGCCCACTAAAGTCCCAAGTGCCTGCCCTCAAGAGTACAGCTACACTACACAAAGGGAGTGGGGCCCTAACAGCTTCAAGCCACGGGGCCACAAACAGACAACTAAATTGTGCACGGAGTTATGCTCTGGACAACCTAGTGACACAGATGGGAGCAGACACCTGGACGGGTTCCCCACAGTGACTGTGGTACACAGAGAACTTGGTTTACTTGTAGCGTGTGTCTCCTTTATAATCCTTATCCAGCACCACGACTACCCACAGTGAGTACTCTGATCCCCTGCACCCTGCGTTCCCAAATAGTCACCAACACCCCTGAGCCCGGGGCCATCCCTACCTGTGGAGGGACTAACATCAGGCTGCTTCACTCCATCTGCCCCGGTACACCTTACAGCAGCGGCGGTACTCCCATTACCACAGGTGGCGTCACGAACTTCTCCCTTGTAAATACCCCATTTCACGGATCAACGTGTTTGCCAACCCGGGTCCGGGCTTCCCGAGCCACGACGATCCCGGATCCGAGCAGCCCCACCAACACCGGGGTGGTACATGTGTGGCGCCCTGGACAAGCCAGGGGCCACAGAGCACAACACCTACACACCCCACACTCCCAGTCAGACAAAAACCCTTGTTGACTTCCTCCAGGGGCTGATGATCACACCAGGGGGTGGGCCAGGTGGTTGGTCCCGCCCACCGAGGAGTTCACAGTCCTGGAGGCGGGAAAAACAGACAGTCTAGTTTTGACAGTGAAAGTGGAAGGAGGAAAGTGTAGTAGTGGAGCAACTGACTGACAGCGTCCGGGTGTGTGGCCCGGGCGAGACAGCAAGGTTGGCAGACGGTGGTGACCGTCTGCAGGAGTGGCCTATCAGAGTTACCGTGAGGACCGTGGACGGGCGGTGGCCCGGCAGTACCGGACCGGTACACGAAGAGAAGTCAGCACCATCTGGCAGGGGCTTTCGGACCCCGGCAAGGCTAGTAGTCGCCGTGAATTTGCCGAATCCGTTAGTGAAGGGGACCTCCTGGGTTTCCAAACAGCTTAGTCCCGACAGAAGGCAACAGTCCAACCAACAGGGAGAGACACCGCCACCACCTAGGCAACCATTTCTCAGGGCCAGAGCCTGCGGGCAAAGAAGGGGCTCCTCCAGCCCACATCCAAGCTGGGGAGCGGGTTACCGGTGGGAACCCATCAGAACCAACAACCGTACACAGGTGCAGGGAAAGGCAGTCACCATCAACCTGCCGGGAGCAACAACACCGCAGCCGTCTGTGGGACCCGTCCATCCAGCCGAGTGTTTTACCGAGAACTGTGTCTTCATCATTGGGCTGAGTGAGTACCACCGTGCCGTGCGGCACAGCACTTCCCACGCGACCCTGCACCTCACCAGGCCCCGTAACCCGCCTGCCATCCATCCCTACCCCATCACCGGGCCCCGGGACAACCAACCCCCTACCCACGGAGGGGAGAACTAACAACAAAGCTGCTCCCTGTCACCGCTCCCGGGATCCCCGTCCAGAGCAGCGGTGGTGTCACCAAAATCCCCACGACCGTGGGTGGCGTCACGGACAATAACAATAAACCCCCACAATCAATCCCCCTTTTCACTCACGGGCGAGGAGCGCCGCTCGAGTCCCCGGGATCCGGCCCACCGCTCGAGCCACCACCGAGCAGCGGCAGCTGCAGCAGCAGCAGCGGCCGGACCCGAGCAGTGGGAGAGCGCAGCGTCCCCTCCTCCGCCCGCGACAACTTGGCGTCACAAACAGGATCCTACCGCTCTGCCGTTGGGTAGAGGTGCGCCTTGTTATTGCCGGAGGTGTCCGGCTGAAAATTTGCAGAAGCCGCCATCTTTGGCGCGAAGAATTCCCGCTCGAGCATCTCCTCGAGTAGTGGAGGCGCGAAGGCCAAAACCCCGCCCCGATAGAGGAGGAGCCGGAAAGAAACTAAGGGGGACGAAATGGCGGCTGGTCGCATGTGAGCGCGGCTATAAAAGCAGGGACGCCAGGACTCTGCGGCGATATTGGGTTCCTGGAAGACCTCATTATCAAGCATAACCCAACTCCCAACGAGGAAGTCCCCGCGCCCGGCACGGCGACGTGGCTGAGGGACCGGACCGTCCCGCTGAGTAACCGTCTGCAGGCCCACATGCAGCTCCTCCTGGAGGAGTGGGAGACCGACATGGCGGACGTGGTGGCCGCTATGCGGAGACGCGAGGTGGAAGAGGATTCGGAGGAGCGGGTAAGGGACCCACGCCAATGTATTCCCAAGGGATCGGCCATTGCGGCTGAGGAGCCCGGCCTGCGCCCGCTCACCCTGCCTCCCTCCCCGCTACCCGCGTTAGCTGCTGCCGCCCCGCCACTAGGCCCGCTACCCCCGCAACCGGTAGCGACACCCTGCCAAACCGCCTGGGCGGATCAGCCGGCTGCAGACGCTCAGGACTCCCCTGAATCGCACCCGTGGGAGCCGCCGGGACCCCGGCCCCTTAATGAAGATATGCCAGAAGCCCCGGCAGTGATTGCGCCGGACCCCGAGCCTGGGACCGTGGCCTGGATGAAGGCCCGAGTGATGGAGTTCCACCGACGCCAGCAAAGTCAGATATTCCTCATGATGGAGCAGTGGACCAATGAGGTAGAAGTGTCGCGGGCGGGGAGGAGGGTGTCAGCACTGCGCTCACCCCACTGCTCGGGTCCGGCTGCTGCTGCTCTGTGGTGGCTCGAGCGGTGGGCCGGATCCCGGGGGTTCTCGAGCGGCGCTCCTCGCCCGTGAGTGAAAGGGGTTTGGGTTTTGGGATATAGTCTATGGTCCGTGACGCCACCCACGGTTGTGGTGATTTGTTAGCACCACCGCTGCTCGATATGGGGATCCCGGGAGTGGTGACGTGGAGCAGCTAGTTGTTGTGTTGCCCCTCCGTGGGTAGGGGTTGGTGATCCCGGGGCCCGGTGATGGTGTGGAAGGTGCAGGGCCTGGTGGGCGCAGGGACGCGGGGGCAGCGCTGTGCCTTGCGGCACTGTGGTACTCACTCAGCCTGAGACGGTGACACAGTTCTCGGTAAAACACACGGCTGGAAAGACGGTTCCCACGGACGGCTGCACTTGCTCTCCCAGTAGGTAACGGTGATGTCCCTTTGACCTGCACCTATTGCCTCTATGTTGGTAGCGATGGGTTCCCACCGGTAACCCGCTCCCCGGCTTGGATATGGGCCGGAGGAGCCCTACTTTGCCCGCAGACGCTGGCCCCGAGGAACTGGTGCCCTGGCGGTGGCGGTGTTCCTCCTTAATGGTTGGACTGTTGCCTTCAATCGGGACTTGGTTGTTTGGAGACAGACGTCCCCTTCACTGACGGATTTGGCAAATTATGGCGACTCCTAGCCTTGCCGGGGTCCGAGAGGCCCCTGCCCTGGTGCTGACTGTTCTTCGTACACTGCTCCAGACCGCCGGGTCACCACCCGTCCGCGGTCCTTCCAGCAACCTCCGAGCAGTCACCCCTGTGGACAATCACCGCCGTCTGCTGACCTTGCTGTCTCTCAGCCCGGGGTACACACCCGGGCCAACTTCAGGCTTTACAAACTGTCACTTTTCACTTTACTTCAGCTTCTCTCCTAAGCTCCTCTACCACTTCACTTCCTTCTACTTCCACTTCACTGTTTACTCCTCCACTTCCCTAGCTGAACTCAAGCTCTTCCCTGAGCTGATTGCCTGGTTCTTCCCGCCTCCAGAGCTGTGAACTCCTCGGTGGGCGGAGCCAACCGCCTGGCCCACCCCCTGGTGTGAACACCAGCTCCTGGAGGAAGGCAACAAGGATTTTGGTGTAGCTTTGGTGTTCCTAACTGGGGTGTAGGGTGTGGTGGTGTTATGACCTGTGACCCCTGGATTGCCCAGGGCGTCACATTCCCCCTTAGCAAAATGCAGACCGTCCGCGGGCTGCCCGTCCAACACCGGTTTTATTTTGTGAAAAATATATAAAAAGGTCAAACGGTAACATATATACAAGTTATGACATCATCCCACATCGGGAGGTTCAGTACTTAAACGTTGCAAACGGTTTACGGTTACGGTCTCCGCTCTCTCCCACCAAAGTAACCTGGCCCTGATGCTGCCCCTAAAACCCAGGCAACACCCCTTGACCCAAGTCCAGCACACGTTACCCGAGCGGGATCTGTCCTTCCCCTCCAGAGGGTAGCCACCGGTTCCTGTGGTGGCTGGGCCCCAGCCGGCTCTACTGCGGGCCCTCCCTCCAATTTGCCTCTCCGGAGGCGGCAACTGCGGAAACGGTAACGGTAAAACAACTTATCTACATTCCACTAACGTTTGTGGTTGCCCTGCAAGTTCACGGGCTTGTCCATGGAGAGTTCCCTATGCAACTTTTCAAACGGTCCCTACGGGGACAACGGTGCCGGCAACGGCCGGTTCTCTCACTCACGGTAAATCAGGTGACTCCATCAGTTGATCATTTTACTTATCATCATTTGTGCAAACTTTCAAACAAAACTCAGTGGTGGTCCCAACGGGGACTGGACAATGGTGCCCCGCTGCCCTTACTCCGGATATTCAGCTAGAGCAGCTCCATCCTCCTCCACCAGCATATCCAACATGCACTGACATGCCTGCTGTGACAGGGGTACCCGGTACACATTTCCACCGGTACCCGGGGTATGGAAAACCACTGGGGCTCCTACATAGCGGGAACGCTCACTTGCCTCTTCAAACTCAGCAGCGGACCCGGGGCTGGGGCCGGAGTCATCATCTCTTGTTTCTGCGTCAGGCGGGTTGCCGCCAGTTGCCGCAGCCTCCTGGCCTCCAGCGTCCAGCATTTCAGACCCTTCTGCGGTAGCACGGAGCAGCAGATTAGGCGAGCTTACACTGAGGCGCCCCATAAGTAACGGCAAGGGTGATGCATAGGCCGAGACTAGGCCGGGCCCCTCAGCCGCAGCGGCCTGTCCTGGTAGGACATAGGGACGTGGGTCACCAGTCGACTCTGCTACATCCATTCCCTCTCCGTACATCGGGACAGTTGTAATCAGCATCTCCACCTCGTTGGTCCACCGCTCCATCATCCGGAGGATTTGTTCCTGCTGACGCTGGTGGAACTGAATCACCCGGGCCCTCATCCAGGCCACGGTCCCGGGCTCAGGGTCTGGCACAGTCTCTATTGGGACTTCTGGCACCATGCCGTTAAGGGGCCGCGGTCCTAGCGGTTCCTCCTGGTGCACTTCAGGGCCGTCCTGGACGTCTGCAACCGGCTGGTCCGCCGGAGCGGCTGGGCAGGGTATCGCTACTGGTTGGGCAGGTAGCGGGCCTAATGGCGGGGTGGCAGCAGCCATCACGGGTAGCGGGGAGAGAGGCAGGGTGAGCGGAAGCCGGCCGGGCCCCTCAGCTCCAATGGCCGATCCCTCAGGAATACAGGGGCGTGGGTCGCTTACCCGCTCCTCCAAATCCTCTTCTACCTCGCGTCTCCACATAGCAGCCACCACGTCCGCCATGTCGGTCTCCCACTCCTCCAAGAGGAGTTGCATGTGGGCCTGCAGACGATTACTCAACGGGATGGTCCGGTCCCTCAACCACGTCGCTGTGCCGGGCGCGGGGGCTTCCTCGTTGTGAGTTGGATTTTGCATCTTGGTAACGAGGTCTTCCAGGAACCCAATATCGTTGCAGAGTCCTGGCGTCCCTGCTTTTATAGCTGCGTTTACATGCAGCCAGCCGCCATCGCGTCCCCATTAGCTTCTTTCCGGCCCCTCCTCTATTGGGGCGGGGTTTTGGCCTTCGCGCCTCTGCTACTCGAGAAGACGCTCGAGCGGGAATTGTTCGCGCCAAAGATGGCGACTTCTGAAATTTTTCAGCCGGATACCTCCGGCGGTCACAAGGCGCACCTGTACCCAACGGCAGAGCGGTAAGATCCTGTTCGTGACGCCAAGTTGTCGCAGGCGGGGAGGAGGGTGTCAGCACTGCGCTCACCCCACTGCTCGGGTCCGGCTGCTGCTGCTCTGTGGTGGCTCGAGCTGTGGGCCGGATCCCGGGGGTCTCGAGCGGCGCTCCTCGCCCGTGAGTGAAAGGGGATTGGGTTTTGGGATATAGTTTATTGTCCGTGACGCCACCCACGGTTGTGGTGATTTGTTGACACCACCGCTGCTCTGTATGGGGATCCCGGGAATGATGATATGGCGCAGCTAGTTGTTGTGTTGCCCCTCCGTGGGTAGGGGTTGGTGATCCCAGGGCCCAGTGATGAGGTGGTAGATGCAGGGCTTGGTGGGCGCAGGGACGCGGGGGGCAGCGCTGTGCCTTGCGGCACTGTGGTACTCACTCAGCCTGAGACGATGACACAGTTCTCGGTAAAACACACGGCTGGAAAGACGGTTCCCACGGACGGCTGCACCTGCTTTTCCCCAGTAGTTGACGGTGACGGTCCCTTTTCCTGCACCTAAGATGATGATGGTTGCGATGGGTTCCCACCGGTAACCCGCTCCCCGGCTTGGATATGGGCCGGAGGAGCCCTACTTTGCCCGCAGGCGCTGGCCCTGAGAAACTGGTGCCCTGGCGGTGTCTCTCCGTTAAGATTGGACTGTTGCCTTCAATCGGGACTTGGTTGTTGGGAGACAGTCGTCCCCTTCACTGACGGAATTGGCAAATTATGGCGACTCCTAGCCTTGCCGGGATCCGAAAGGCCCCTGCCCTGGTGCTGACTGTTCTTCGTACACTGCTCCAGACCGCTGGGTCACCACCCGTCCGCGGTCCTTCCAGCAACCTCCGAGCAGTCACCCCTGCGGACAATCACCGCCGTCTGCTGACCTTGCTGTCTCTCAGCCCGGGGTACACACCCGGGCCAACTTCAGGCTTTACAAACTGTCACTTTTCACTTTACTTCAGCTTCTCTCCTAAGCTCCGCTACCACTTCACTTCCTTCTACTTCCACTTCACTGTTTACTCCTCCACTTCCCTAGCTGAACTCAAACTCTTCCCTGAGCTGACTGCCTGGTTCTTCCCGCCTCCAGAGCTGTGAACTCCTCGGTGGGCGGAGCCAACCACCTGGCCCACCCCCTGGTGTGAACACCAGCTCCTGGAGGAAGGCAACAAGGATTTTGGTGTAGCTTTGGTGTTCCTAACTGGGGTGTAGGGTGTGGTGGTGTTATGACCTGTGACCCCTGGCTTGCCCAGGGCGTCACAGACGCGTTGGTTGCAACCGCCCCAATGTATGGGAAGGGAGTAGATGTGATGGAGCCAATGGGTAGCCCACGTCTCCATGTCCTACCAGGACTGGTCATTGCGGCTGGGGGGCCCGGCCCCGTCTCTGCCCTCGTGTTATCCCTACCACTATTCTTGGGGCGCCTCAGCGTTAACCAACCTGACCTACTACCCCACGCTACCGCAGAAGGACCTGATGTGCTGGATGCTGGAGGCCAGGAGGCTGCGGCAGCTGGCGGCAACCCGCCTGACGCACAGACAAGTGATAGTGACTCCAGTGACTCCAGCTCCGGTGCTGAGCCCACCCCTGGAAACGCGGCAGCAAGTGAGCGCCCCCGCTACGTGGGAGAGCCGGTAGTTTATTACACCCCGTGCAATGGTGGAAACGGATACCGGGCACCCCTTTCACAGCAGGCCTGCCACTGCATGTTTGATATGCTGGTGGCGGAGGATGGGGCCGCCTCTTCAGAAGAATCAGAATAAGGGCAGCGGAATGCCGTTGTCACCGTCCCCGTTGGGACCACCACTGTGTTAAAAGTTGTAGAGTTTGAGAAATGAATGATAAGTTAATCCACCGATGAAGTCATCTGATTTGTTACCTGATTTGAAGCCTTGATTGAAACCGGTTGTTACCGACACCGTTGTCCCCGTGGGGACCGTTCAAAAAGTTGCATAAAGAACTCTTTATGAACAGGCCCGAGAACTTGCAGGGCAACCACAAACTAGTGGCATGTAAATAATGTTATGTTATGGCTTCTACCGTTACCGCCTCCGGAGAGACAGATTGGAGGAAGGGCCCGCAGTGGAGCAGGCTGGGGCCCAGCCACCACCGGAACCGGTGGCAATCCTCTGGGGGTTTCAGGGGTTCCCCATGGACGTGGGTCCCCTGAAAAGGACAGAACCCGCTCGGGCAACTTGTGCTGGACTGGGGTCAAGGGATGCTGCCTATTTGCTAGGGGCAGCATCAGGGCCAGGTTGCTTGGGTGGGAGAGAGCGGAAGCCGTAACCGTTGCAACCGTTTAAGTAAGAGTACCTCCCGATGTGGGAAGATGTTATTATACTTGTAAATATGTTTACCGTTTAACCGTTTTAATATTTTTCAGTTGGTGAAAATAAAACCGGTGATGGACGGGCAGCCCGCGGATGGTCTGCATTTAACTAAGGGGGAATGTGGCGCCCTGGACAAGCCAGGGGCCACAGAGCACAACACCTACACACCCCACACTCCCAGCAGGCACACCGAAGTCAGACAAAAACCCTTGTTGCCTTCCTCCAGGGGCTGATGATCACACCAGGGGGTGGGCCAGGCGGTTGGTCCCGCCCACCGAAGAGTTCACAGTCCTGGAGTCGGGAAAAACAGACAGTCTAGTTTTGACAGTGAAAGTGGAAGGAGGAAAGTGTAGTAGTGGAGCAACTGACTGACAGCGTCCGGGTGTGTGGCCCGGGCGAGACAGCAAGGTTGGCAGACGGTGGTGACCGTCTGCTGGAGTGGCCTATCAGAGTTACCGTGAGGACCGTGGACGGGCGGTGGCCCGGCGGTACCGGACCGGTACACGAAGAGAAGTCAGCACCATCTGGCAGGGGCTTTCGGACCCCGGCAAGGCTAGGAGTCGCCGTGAATTTGCCGAATCCGTTAGTGAAGGGGACCTCCTGGGTTTCCAAACAGCTAAGTCTCGACAGAAGGCAACAGTCCAACCAACAGGGAGAGACACCGCCACCGCCAAGGCAACCGTTTCTCAGGGCCAGAGCCTGCGGGCAAAGAAGGGGCTCCTCCAGCCCCCATCCAAGCTGGGGAGCGGGTTACCGGTGGGAACCCATCGGAACCAACAACCGTACATAGGTGCAGGGAAAGGCAGTCACCATCAACCTGCCGGGAGCAACAACACCGCAGCCGTCTGTGGGACCCGTCCATCCAGCCGAGTGTTTTACCGAGAACTGTGTCTTCATCATTGGGCTGAGTGAGTACCACCGTGCCGTGCGGCACAGCGCTGCCCCCGCGACCCTGCACCTCACCAGGCCCCGTAACCCGCCTGCCATCCATTCCTACCCCATCACCGGGCCCAACCCAACCAACCCCCTACCCACGGAGGGGAGAACTAACAACAAAGCTGCTCCCTGTCACCGCTCCCGGGATCCCCGTCCAGAGCAGCGGTGGTGTCACCAATATCACCACAACCGTGGGTGGCGTCACGGACAATAACAATAAACCCCCACAATCAATCCCCCTTTTCACTCACGGGTGAGGAGCGCCGCTCGAGTCCCCGGGATCTGGCCCACCGCTCGAGCCACCACCGAGCAGCGGCAGTCGCAGCAGCAGCAGCGGCCGGACCCGAGCAGTGGGAGAGCGCAGCGTCCCCTCCTCCGCCCGCGACACATGTATAGATGGGGGATTGGAAGAAACTGAACTTGTCTTTGTTTGGCAGCTATTAAGGCTGTATGGGCACATTAAGACGCTCAGTATCCTGGCATTGCACCAAGTTGGGACACGTCTAGTATCATGTATCTGGTATCAGCTGTCTCTATGTAAGAATTAAGAAAGGACAAATCCATGAAATCTATAGCCCGGCCGCCCACCAGCCCTCAGAGCTGCCGATCTACTCCCCTACATGGGGTCATGTTTGCAGTGCAATCCCGCCTGTTGGTAAATGGCTTATCCTGGCTTTAAAACCATGCAATATACAGGACAACCCTATTAAATAGTGCAATTAGGGTAACAGAGACACAAACTCAAACATGGGCATTCACCAGCAAAGCTATCAGGCGCTCAGACAAAGGGAGCACGCGAGCCAATAAACTCTACACACAGAAACCACTTTCCCTTGTTTGTCAGACAAAGAGGAAACACAATGACGGCGATCAGATTGTGAACAGCTTTATTAGGATGGAGTTTTTAGGTGAGGATTTCCAGCAAACAGCACCTATCATAATGAAGAAAAGTGCAGCAATTACCTGCAAAACAATGGAAATCAAGTGTCACAACGACTCACATGATTGCATAGTAACACAGTAAACTTGAAAAAAAACACACGATCACAAACTTCTAACACAATACTTGGTAAACTCATTGTGTTGGAAAACAATTTGGCTTAAAGGGGGCCTGTTAGGATGACATTACTAGTGAAACTTGTGGTATGGCTGTATAGGCCCCAGTACAACGATAAAAATGATACCTGTCTTGTAGTTATCCGATTTGCCAGCGCTGAAAAATAGAGCTTTGATGCCACATCCAAAGTCATCCTGGAAGTGCTATGTGGGTGTGTCCATACACTCGAGGTGAATGACACGCCCCCAGGCTAGTTTGCTGTTGACTTCAAAGCTTGATTTCTCAGGATTGACACATCGGATTAATACAAGACTGGTATCGTTTTTGTTGTTATACATGGACCTATACAGCCATATCGCTAGACTCAGTAATAAAATTGCTCTGAAATCATCCCTTTAAGAGCTTTGAGAAAAGTCAACCAGCCATGCCAATTTTCATGGGACTGGACAACTATCTTATGTGTTTAAGAGTCTTCTGGATTTACGCTCACAGAAGATGTCAGGGAGTTAGCGATCGGGCATGTTAAAATTTACTACCCAATGCTTTTATTCTGGGGGGGAGCCTGAGAACACATGCATGCTCAGCTAATGCAACCATTCATGTATATAGAGGGCAGGGTTTGGGAGAAAAAGATCTCCAATGGGGCTGATTCCAATATTTGTGGAAATGAGCAGCATCCTCAAAGGTGAATCTCTGGTGTCAGATGATGCTTGGGGAAGAATAATTGAATTTTCCATCCATTTCCCCCTTGAAAAGTCATGCATGCTCAGCAGATTTGAGAGTGCATGTATATCGAAGGTGTCAGTGTGAAAACGTTTCAACCACCTATGCGCTCCGTTACTCATCAGTCTTCTTCCCACAGTTCAGGATATAATGTAAAATCTTGTATCACATAGTAAATTGCGCAGTGATTCCGGCACTGTCCTAGGATTGTATTTTGGACAATGTATCTGTGAAGCATTACGTCTGTCACACACTTTACTAAGCTGCTCTCTTTTTCTCTTTACAGTATTCCACATATCCCACAAAATAACGACAGTGGTGCCGGAGAGCTGTCTTCTCATTGTGCTCGGCCTCCTCCTGGGAGGCATCGTCTGGGCAGCCGATCACATCGCCTCCTTCACCCTAACACCAACAGTATTCTTCTTCTACTTATTGCCACCGATTGTCCTGGACGCCGGCTATTTTATGCCTAATCGGCTGTTTTTTGGAAATCTGGGCACCATTCTCCTGTACGCCGTTATCGGGACAGTATGGAACGCAGCCACGACTGGTTTGTCCCTGTATGGAGTCTACCTAACTGGAGTCATGGGTGAGTCCTAATATATGTTTTATTTTACTAAATAAACTTATAACGACTTCTAAATAATTCTGGGGGTGCCTGCTCTTATAAAAGAGACACAGTTTATGGATCCACGGGAAAAATACAGCATGATGTAAAAAGAAAAGACAATGGCGGACTTGCTTTTTTATTAATAAAAGTCAATTAGAGGGGTCTTCGTAATTTGGCAAGTTATCACCTATCCACGAAAAGTTCAATCACTAAAACCCCTACTGATCCGAAGACCGGGGCTTCTAAATGATGTGCAACTGTGGAAAAGTTAGAAAAGTTTGGAAAAGTTGGGAGTTTGAAAAAGCTGGAAAAGTTTGCAAAAGTTGGACAAATTGGAAGTTTGAAAAAGTTTGGAAAAGTTTCGAAAAGTTGGAAGTTTGAAAAAGTTTGGAAAAGTTTGAAAAAGCCTGAAAAGTTTGCAAAAGTTGGAAAAATTGGAAGTTTGAAAAAGTTTGGAAAAGTTTGGAAAAGTTTAAAAAAATTATAAGTTTTAAAAAGTTTGCAAAAGTTAGAAAAATTGGAAGTTTGAAAAAGTTTGGAAAAGTTAGAAAAGTTTGGAAAAGTTTAAAATATTTATACGTTTTAAAAAGTTTGGAAAAGTTGGAAAAAATTGGAAGTTTGGAAAAGTTTGGAAAAGTTAAAAGTTTGGAAAAATTTGGACAAGTTTGTAAACAAAAAAGTCTCCAAAAATGCAGAACAAAAAAACTTAAAAAAATAAACAATGGTTGAGAAAAACAAAAAACAGTCAGGAAACAACCAAAATATGCTAGAAAAAGACTTTTTTTTCCGTCTGCTTAAAAAATGGATATTTTTGGCTGCCGGTTAAAGATGCAGTGTGAATGGGCGCTAAGGCTGGGGCTACGCGTCGATGTTGGCAAGAACACCTGTTGCTCAACCAACGCTCGCTCGGTGCTGTTGTCACATTGCAGAGTAATACAAGTGAATGGGGTCACATTGTAACCCTGAGGGTCCGGCGACTGCAACAAGCAAGTTACAAAAAGTCCGACATCGTCAGGCTTTTGCGACTTGCTTGTTGCAGTTGACGGTCCCTCGAGATGGCAATGTGACCCCACTTACTTGTATTGCGCTGTGATGCTGCAGCGGCACCGGGCAAACCCTGATCACGGCACAGATGTGTTTCATGGTTCCCGTAGCCCCTGTATTTTACTTGTCTCGTATGGATAGGGGTGAGATTCTACTTTTTTCTTGCAGGGGATCTGCATATCGGCGTGCTGGAGTTTCTTCTTTTCGGAAGCCTTATTGCTGCCGTTGACCCGGTTGCTGTTCTCGCGGTGTTTGAAGAAGTCCATGTGAACGACGTCTTATTTATCATTGTTTTTGGCGAGTCTCTACTGAATGACGCCGTCACAGTGGTAAATATATCTTTACTGCTATAGATGATGGTTATAGACGTGGGTCATGGCCACTCTTTATAGCTGTGTTCCCAAGCAGTGGGGTAAATTAGTCTGGCCAGGATTTACATATGAGGAACACTGCTGGAATAATCACTACAGACACTATGTACACAGTGAGAAATATTACAAAAATGAGACCTGTCCAGGGTCAAAAGTGGCCAAGATTTGCACTTTTGCACTTTTTGCACTGTTTCACTGATCCCCTGAATATACCGATTTTATTATTATTATTATTATATTATATTATATTATTATATGATATTATTATTTATTATTATTTATTATTTTATGTGCTTCCGGAGACCTGGGGGCGTTTTTATACAGTTATCTTTAATGGTTTTCTCCAAGGAGGCGTGGCTCCTCGGCTCCTCAGGGGCGTGGCTGTACACTGCTTTACATATTTACTCAGTGAGCCATGTTAATAAGGTAGCTATAAATAAAAAAAAAGTCCAGATCTCTGGAACCAGATATGTAAAAAAAATGGGAGCATCCACAAAAATGTAAAGGCAAGAACTGGCCACTTTTATCTTGGTGACAGCCTCAATAAGATGTTGTTGTATATCTCCTATTCATAGGATAGATGATAAATGTATGATGCCTGGGGGTCTGGCTGTACAGATCCTTACCGACCTCTATAATGGAAAGCCAAGAAGACTTTTGTGTGACTAGTGATCATGTGTGACCCCCTATAGACAGGAAATAAGTCAGTGGTCACACATGCTCACTACCGCCTCCAGTCACACACAGGACTTTGGGCTCTTTGTTCTTGTGATGAGTGGGTGTCATATTGGTCAGGTCCCCAAAAATCGTACATTTATCATCCATTTGTATCCAGGTGATATATGTTGTTTAAGGGAACAACCCCTTTAAATGAGTTGTCCAGGACATATCCATAGGATAATCAGATTGGTTGCGGTCTGACACCTTGAACCCCTCCTGATCAGGGTCGATATTTTGGCTGCCAGGGACTCAGGGTCAATATTTTGGCTGCCAGGACCCTTATTGAGATAAGATGTTGCCTAGATTAGCTGCATACACTATTGCTCAGGAGAAGAGTCGCGGTGGCAATACCCAAAGATTGCCAAATCTGGCTTAATAGAAATCTCAGAGGATGGAAACATCATGTCGAGCCTTCCATTGACTTCTGCTTCCAGCACATGCACAGTGAAGTTGGGTTGGGTTTACATGCCCTGGCTTTGTTAGTTCACTGCCCTCATGCCAAAACCCACTGGATTTCAGAAGAGGATTCCTTCTCATTGCTTGTGAACTGTAAATAGTAGATAACTTGGATATTGAATGGTATTGAGATGCCGTTCCCTTTTTTTTACATCATTTAAGCCATTTTTGGGGGCTTTTTGGGCATCGCCCCCCCTGACTCTTCTCCCCCAAAACTCCGCCCCTTTGACTCTTGACATCACCATTGTCAGTCTAAACAGCAATTGGACCTGCATGTTCTATTTCAGGTATTATACAATGTGTTTGATTCTTTCGTTTCCATTGGTGGTGAAAGTGTGACCGGCGTGGATTGTGTCAAAGGAGTTGGTAAGTATGATCCAAAAAATTCTTATCTCTTCAGTGTAAAATTACAAAATAAAACGTAAAATCTTGCCATTTTTATACTGCCACTAAAGCCAGGCACCTCCGTTCAGTCCCTGCACCTCTGGCGGCAAATTATCTCCCGGCGGAACTTAGAATCTGACAGTTAAATTTTACTTGCCACCTCCATTTTTGTTCCTTTAGGCTAAGGAGTGGTGCAGGAACTTATTGGTACAATATTTTGCCTTTCTTTTGAAGGAGAGATAATTTGCACACCCTTTTCCCAGGGTGCATTGCCCGGCCTGGAAGTCTCTCCCTTCTCTAGGCACCTCCATAAGTACAAGCAGTATCTGTCCACCATTCAATTCCGCTTTTACACTCATGGATTTGGTTATCACTTACACTTTTCTTTCCCCCCTGACAGTGTCTTTTTTCGTGGTGAGCATCGGAGGGACTTTGGTCGGCATCGTGTTTGCCTATCTCCTCAGCTTGGTCACACGATTCACCAAACACGTGAGAATAATTGAGCCGGGATTCGTTTTTATCATTTCCTACCTGTCCTACCTGACATCCGAGATGCTCTCCTTATCTGCCATTCTGGCGTAAGTATGCTGCCCCAAAAATATTATATAAGAAAGAAAAACAAATATATGTAATATATATATTAAAAATGTATAAAATATTATATGTATACATAATTATACATGCTTTATATCTATATGTGTGTGTATATATATATATATATATATATATATATATATATATACTGTATATATAGTAATACACATTACATGTTCAATAATGTAATATTTATTGTCATAGAAAACATCAAATTTGCATACTTGAAAAATGTAAAGATAATGTGATAAATATTTCTATGCTCTACATTGATATTCCGATTTTACTAGGGGCAATCAGATTAAAGTCTACTCCGACCTTCACAGCCTTTATTGTCCAAATGAAAAATAAAGCAACTTTGCAAATTACCATCACTTAAATATCCATTTTGTGCCTCCAGCTCCTGTGAAGACTTATAACTCTGTGTAGCCTGCCTTCCTTCTTTCTTTCTTTCCTTCCTTCCTTCCTTTCTTCCTTCCTTCCTTCCTTCCTATCTTCCCTTCCTTCCTTCTTTCCTTCCTTTCTTCTTTCCTTCCTTCCTTCTTTCCTTCCTTCCTTCTTTCCTTCCTTCCTTCCTATCTTCCTTCCTTCCTGCTTTCCTTCTTTCCTTCCTTCTTTCCTTCCTTCCTTCTTTCCTTCCTTCCTTCTTTCCTTCCTTTCTTCTTTCCTTCCTTTCTTCTTTCCTTCCTTTCTTCTTTCCTTCCTTCCTATCTTCCCTCCTGCTTTCCTTTCTTCCTTCCTTCTTTCCTTTCTTTCTTCATTTCTTCTTTCCTTCCTTCATTTCTTCCTTCTTTCCTTCCTTCCTATTTTCCTTCCTATCTTCCTTCCTTCCTGCATTTCTTCTTTCCTTCCTTCTTTCTTTCCTTCCTTCTTTCCTTCCTTCATTCCATCCTTCCTTCTTTCCTTCCTTTCCTTCCTTCCTTCTTTCCTTCCTTCTTTCCTTCCTTCCTTCTTTCCTTCCTTCCTTCCTTTCTTCCTTCTTTCCTTCCTTCTTTCCTTCCTTCCTTCCTTACTTCCTTCTTTCCTGCCTTCCCTTCTCCCTTCTTTCCTCTCTTCTTTCCTTCCTTCTTTCCTGCCTTCCCTTCTTCCTTCTTTCCTGCCTTCCCTTCTTCCTTCTTTCCTGCCTTCCCTTCTTCCTTCCTTCTTTCTTTCCTTCCTTCCTTCTTCCTTCTTTCCTGCCTTCCCTTCTTCCTTCCTTCCTCCCTTCTCTCCTTCCTTCCTTCCTTCCTTCCTCCCTTCTTTCCTGCCTTTCCTTCCTCCCTTCTTTCCTTCCTTCTTCTTTCTTTCCTGCCTTCCCTTCTTCCTTCCTCCCTTCTCTCCTTCCTTCCTTCCTCCCTTCTTTCCTGCCTTTCCTTCCTCCTTTCTTTCCTTCCTTCTTTCTTTCCTGCCTTCCCTTCTTCCTTCCTTCCTCCCTTCTCTCCTTCCTTCCTTCCTCCCTTCTTTCCTGCCTTTTCTTCCTCCCTTCTTTCCTTCCTTATTCCTTCTTTCCTGCCTTCCCTTCTTCCTTCTTTCTTTCTTTCCTTCCTTCCTTACTTCCTTCCTTCCGTTTTTAGTCAAAAGAAGTGCATAGAAAATTCTGGGACACTTTTCACCATTCCTCCCGCTATACTCTTTAATTCCATTGTTTTCACCCAAAAATGTTCTGCACTAATCGCCAGGAGTTTGACTTTTTAGACTCCCCCGATCCTGAGAACGGGGCTTTGAAAGCTCCTGATAGGACGGGAGGAAGGGAAGTCATAGGAGACCGTCCGATCAGCAGGTGTCACCTGCCTGTCCTGTCTCCTGTATATAGCTGGTATCCTGTACGATGGGAGTGTTTTATCTTTTTATTTTTTTTATGCTAACAAAATAGAATCCATTTATATATATATATATGTTGGGGGGTTATTTTTGTATTTTTTTATAGTTTTTTACTTTTGTTTGGCATAGCCATATGAGTGCTGCACGACAATTTTAAATGTCTTTTAAATTTATTTATTTTTTTTTTTTTTTCAATACCTGTCTTTTACTTTCTTTTTTTCAGCATTACGTTTTGTGGAATCTTCTGCCAGAAATACGTAAAGGCAAATATTTCGGAGCAATCTGCAACTACCGTGAGATACACAATGAAAATGTTGGCAAGTGGGGCGGAAACCATCGTCTTCATGTTTTTGGGGATTTCAGCTGTGGATCCCGACATCTGGGTGTGGAACACGCCCTTCATACTCCTGACCGTGCTCTTTATCTCCGTGTACAGGATTATCGGTGAGTCGCTTCTGTTTTTTTGTTTAGTTTTTTGTGATCTTTTTATATATACGATTGTTTCATGCAGTTTTTGAGGGCTCTAATGTGGCAAAATGACTTTACCGCCATTCACTCAGTGTTATTGAAATGTAGGGACCCCAATTAATTCGGGGGTCTGGTCTGGGGTCCGGATAATTTTTGGGTGTCTTAATTAATTCTGTGGTGTGGTCTAAGGTCCAGATTATTTTTAGGTGTCTCAATTAATTCGGAGGTTTGGTATAGGGTCTGGATTACTCTTGGGTGTCTCAATTAATTTGGGGGTCTGGTCTAGGGTCCGGATTATTTTTCGGTGTCTCAATTAATTCGGGAGTCTGGTCTATGATCCGGATAGTTTTTGGGTGTCTCAGTTAATTTGGGGGTCTAGTTTAGGATCCAAATTATTTTTGGGTGTCTCAATTAATTCAGGGGTCTGGTCTAAGGTCTGGATTATTTTTGGGTGTCTCAATTAATTCAGAGGTTTGGTGTAGGGTCTGGATTGTTCTTGGGTGTCTCAATTAATTTGGGGTCTGGTCTGGAAACCTGATTATTTTTGGGTGTCTATATTAATTTGGGGGTCTGGTCTAAGGTCTGAATTATTTTTGGGTGTCTCAATTAATTTGGTGGTCTGGTCTAGGGTTCGGATTATTTTTGGGTGGCTCAATTAATTTGGGGGTCTGGTCTAGGGTTCGGATTATTTTTGGGTGGCTCAATTAATTTGGGGGTCTGGTTTAGGATCCAAATTATTTTTGGGTGTCTCAATTAATTTGGGGGTCTGATCTAGGGTCCGGATTATTTTTGGGTGTCACAATTACTCAATTAATTTGGGGGTCTGGTCTAGGGTCCGGATTATTTTTGGGTGTCTCAATTAATTTGGGGTTCTAATCTAAGGTCCAGATTATTTTTGGGTGTCTCAATTTATTTTGGGGCCTGGTCCAGGGTCCAGATTATTTTTGGGTGTCTCAATTAATTTGGGGATCTGGTCTAAGGTCCGGATTATTTTTGGGTGTCTCAATTAATTCGGAATTCTGGTCTAGGGTCTGGATTATTCTTGGGTGTCTCAATTAATTTGGGGGTCTGGTCTAGGGTCCGATTATTTTTGGGTGTCTCAATTAATTTTGGGGGTCTGATTTGGAATTTAGATCAAAGTTAGAATCTGTTCTGGGGTCTAAATATATTTATAGGGGTCGAAATTGATTTCCGGTTCTGTATTTTGAAGCTGTATGAAATGTAAGAGGTGTTCTGGGCTGTCAGTTTGTTTCGAGTTCTGGAGCTTGAATTTTAAAGTCTTTTTTGGGGTCTTTGGTCATTTTGAAATCTTGAGTTTATTTAGACGTCTTCAGTCTGAATGAATTGTGGGGTTTTATAACAAGGTTGGAATTTACTTTGCGCTTTCAGTTAATTTTAGAGTTTTTTGGGGTGTAAATTAATTTTTGGGGTATTATTTGTGGGGTCTGGGGTCTTAGTTAATGATATGGTTTGTTCCGGAGTTGTGATTACTTTTTGGGGTGTGAGTTTGGTTAAGACGTCTGGGGTCTTCATTTATTTTGGGGTCTTAACTTATTTAGGGATTGTAATTAATTTAGGGGTAAGAAACTATAGGGTCAGGTATGTAATGTGAATTTTTTAGGTGTCTGAATTAACTTTTTCCTGCTCTTAGAACTAAATTATTTTTGGAGATGGATTTAGGGTCTGAATTAATTGTCGGATCTGGACTGGACTCTGATTTATTTTGGGTGTCTACATTTATTAAGGGGTTTGGAGTTTGAATACATTTTGGGGTTTGGATTTGTATTCATTTTGGTTTTAATTAATTTTGGGTTCGTCAAATTTTTTTTACCAAAGAGCCACCAATGTCCATTATCTGTACAGGGAATGGAATTGTCTTTCTACTGGGGGTGCCCACAGTGGTTTTTAGGGAGGTCAGGGCACGAATATAAGCACCATCAACTCAGTGGTGGCAGAGCGGTCACTCTGACTGAATGTTTTACTTGACTTAATTTTGGGGCTTCTTAATTGGACATGAAAATTCAATTTGTGCCTAGGGGTCTAGGGACTGAACTAATTTGAGGATTTGACTCAGGGGTCGGAGTCTAGAGATGGAATTAATTTGGGAGCTAGACTTTTTCTGTGAACACATAAGGTCTTTTTCTCTTCAGAATTGTTGACAAATTTGTGTGAATCTGTTAGTGATCAGTTCTCCTGTGCAGAGATAATCCATCCACAGGTGTGACATATCAAGATGCTGATAGACAGCATGATTATTCCACAGGTGCGCCTTAGGCTGTCTAGCATGATAATTGCACAGGTGCGGCTTAGACTGTTCAGCATGATTATTGAACAGGTGTGCCTTATGCTGGCCAGAATGATCTTTGCACAGGTGTGCCTTAGGATGGCCAGCATTATTATTGCACAGGTGCGCCTTAGGCTGTCCAGCATAATTATTGCACAAATGCGCCTTAGGTTGGCCAGCATGATTATTGCACAGGTGTGCCTTAGGTTGGCCAGCATGGTTATTACACAGGTGTGCTTTACCCTGGCCAGCATGATTATTGCACAGGTGTGCCTTAGCTTGGCCAGCATGATTATTACACAGGTGTGCTTTACCCTGGCCAGCATGATTATTGCACAGGTGCGCTTTAGGCTGGCCAGCATGATTATTGGACAGGTGTGCCTTAGTCTGGCCACAATAAAAGGCCACTCGAAAATGTGCAGTTTTAACACACAGCACGATGCCACAGATGTCACTAGTTTTGAGGGACATGCAGTCGGCTTCTGTTTATTTCTCTACCATAAGACGTCTCCAAAGGTCTTCAGGAAAATTTGGCAGAACATACATCTGGCCTCACAACCGCAGGCCACATGAACCGCACCAGCCCAGGACCTGCACATCCAGCATCTTCACCTCAAAGATCGTCTGAGACCGGCCCCCCGGACAGCGGCTGCAACAATCTGTGCAAAACCAAAGAAATTCTGCACAAACTGTGAGAAACCATCTTCTTCTGCAGCTCGTCGTCCTCATCGGGGTCTCCACCTGACTGCAGCTCGTCGTCCTCATCGGGGTCTCCACCTGACTGCAGCTTGTTGTCCTCATTGGGGTCTCCACCTGACTGCAGCTCATCATCCTCATCGGTGTTTCCACCTGACTGCAGCTCGTCATCCTCATCAGGGTCCCCACCTGACTGCAGCTCGTCATCCTCATCAGGGTCCCCACCTGACTGCAGCTCATCATCTTCATCGGTGTCTTCACCTGACCGCAGCTCGTTGTCCTCATCGTGGTCTCCACCTGACTGCAGCTCGTCATCCTCATCGGTGTTTCCACCTGACTGCAGCTCGTTGTCCTCATCGGGGTCTATACCTGATTGCAGAGAGCCGTCCTCATTGGTGTCTCCACCTGACTGCAGCTCGTTGTCCTCATCGGGGTCTATACCTGATTGCAGAGAGCCGTCCTCATTGGTGTCTCCACCTGACTGCAGCTCGTTGTCCTCATCGGGGTCTCCACCTGATTGCAGAGAGCCGTTCTCATCGGGGTCTCCACCTGACTGCAGCTCGTCGCCCTCATTGGGGTCTCTTCCTTACTGCAGCTCGTTGTCATCCTCATCGGTGTTTCCACCTGACTGCAGCTCGTCGTCCTCATCGGTGTTTCCACCTGACTGCAGCTCGTTCTCCTCATCGTGGTCTCCACCTGACTGCAGCTCGTCATCCTCATCAGTTTTTCCACCTGACTGCAGCTCGTTGTCCTCATCGGGGTCTCCACCTGATTGCAGAGAGCCGTCCTCATCGGGGTCTCCACCTGACTGCAGCTCGTCATCCTCATTGGTGTTTCCACCTGACTGCAGCTCGTTGTCCTCATCGGGGTCTCCACCTGATTGCAGAGAGCCGTCCTCATCGGGGTCTCCACCTGACTGCAGCTCGTCATCCTCATTGGTGTTTCCACCTGACTGCAGCTCGTTGTCCTCATCGGGGTCTCCACCTGATTGCAGAGAGCCGTCCTCATCGGGGTCTCCACCTGACTGCAGCTCGTTGTCCTCATCGGGGTCTCCACCTGACTGCAGCTCGTTGTCCTCATCGGGGTCTCCACCTGACTGCAGCTCGTCCTCATCGGGGTCTCCACCTGATTGCAGAGAGTCGTCCTCATAGGGGTCTCCACCTGACTGCAGCTCGTTGTCATCATCGGGGTCTCCACCTGATTGCAGAGAACCGTCCTCATCGGGGTCTCCACCTGACTGCAGCTCGTCGCCCTCATTGGGGTCTCTTCCTTACTGCAGCTCGTTGTCATCCTCATTGGTGTCTCCACCTGACTGCAGCTCGTCGTCCTCATCGGTGTTTCCACCTGACTGCAGCTCGTTGTCATCCTCATCGGGGTCTCCACCTGACTGCAACTTGTCGTCCTCATCGGGGGCTCCACCTGACTGCAGCTCGTCGTCCTCATCGGGGGCTCCACCTGACTGCAGCTCGTCGTCCTCATCGGGGGCTCCACCTGACTGCAGCTCGTCGCCCTCATCGGGGGCTCCACCTGACTGCAGCTCGTTGTCGTCCTCATCGGGGGCTCCACCTGATTGCAGCTCGTTGCCCTCATCGGGGGCTCCACCTGACTGCAGCTCGTTGTCATCCTCATCGGGGTCTCCACCTGACTGCATCTCGTTGTCATCCTCATCGGGGTCTCCACCTGACTGCAGCTTGTCATCCTCATCGGGGTCTCCACCTGATTGCAGCTCGTTGTCATCCTCATCGGGGTCTCCACCTGACTGCAGCTCGTTGTCATCCTCATCGGGGTCTCCACCTGACTGCAGCTTGTCATCCTCATCAGTGTTTCCACCTGACTGCAGCTTGTCATCCTCATCGGGGTCTCCACCTGATTGCAGCTCGTTGTCATCCTCATCGGGGTCTCCACCTGACTGCAGCTCGTTGTCATCCTCATCGAGGTCTCCACCTGACTGCAGCTTGTCATCCTCATCAGTGTTTCCACCTGACTGCAGCTCGTCATCCTCATCGGGGTCTCCACCTGATTGCAGAGAGCCGTCCTCATCGGGGTCTCCACCTGACTGCAGCTCGTCATCCTCATTGGTGTTTCCACCTGACTGCAGCTCGTTGTCCTCATCGGGGTCTCCACCTGATTGCAGAGAGCCGTCCTCATCGGGGTCTCCACCTGACTGCAGCTCGTTGTCCTCATCGGGGTCTCCACCTGACTGCAGCTCGTTGTCCTCATTGGTGTCTCCACCTGATTGCAGAGAGTCGTCCTCATAGGGGTCTCCACCTGACTGCAGCTCGTTGTCATCATCGGGGTCTCCACCTGATTGCAGAGAGCCGTCCTCATCGGGGTCTCCACCTGACTGCAGCTCGTCGCCCTCATTGGGGTCTCTTCCTTACTGCAGCTCGTTGTCATCCTCATTGGTGTCTCCACCTGACTGCAGCTCGTCGTCCTCATCGGTGTTTCCACCTGACTGCAGCTCGTTGTCATCCTCATCGGGGTCTCCACCTGACTGCAACTTGTCGTCCTCATCGGGGGCTCCACCTGACTGCAGCTCATCGTCCTCATCGGGGGCTCCACCTGACTGCAGCTCGTTGTCGTCCTCATTGGGGGCTCCACCTGACTGCAGCTCGTTGCCCTCATCGGGGGCTCCACCTGACTGCAGCTTGTCATCCTCATCTGGGTCTCCACCTGATTGCAGCTCGTTGTCATCCTCATCGGGGTCTCCACCTGACTGCAGCTCGTTGTCATCCTCATCGGGGTCTCCACCTGACTGCAGCTTGTCATCCTCATCAGTGTTTCCACCTGACTGCAGCTCGTCATCCTCATCAGTGTTTCCACCTGACTGCAGCTCGTTGTCCTCATCGGGGTCTCCACCTGATTGCAGAGAGCCGTCCTCATCGGGGTCTCCACCTGACTGCAGCTCGTCATCCTCATTGGTGTTTCCACCTGACTGCAGCTCGTTGTCCTCATCGGGGTCTCCACCTGATTGCAGAGAGCCGTCCTCATCGGGGTCTCCACCTGACTGCAGCTCGTTGTCCTCATCGGGGTCTCCACCTGATTGCAGCTCGTTGTCCTCATCGGGGTCTCCACCTGACTGCAGCTCGTTGTCATCCTCATCGGGGTCTCCACCTGACTGCAGCTTGTCATCCTCATCAGTGTTTCCACCTGACTGCAGCTCGTCATCCTCATCAGTGTTTCCACCTGACTGCAGCTCGTTGTCCTCATCGGGGTCTCCACCTGATTGCAGAGAGCCGTCCTCATCGGGGTCTCCACCTGACTGCAGCTCGTTGTCCTCATCGGGGTCTCCACCTGACTGCAGCTCGTTGTCCTCATCGGGGTCTCCACCTGACTGCAGCTCGTTGTCCTCATTGGTGTCTCCACCTGATTGCAGAGAGTCGTCCTCATAGGGGTCTCCACCTGACTGCAGCTCGTTGTCATCATCGGGGTCTCCACCTGATTGCAGAGAGCCGTCCTCATCGGGGTCTCCACCTGACTGCAGCTCGTCGCCCTCATTGGGGTCTCTTCCTTACTGCAGCTCGTTGTCATCCTCATTGGTGTCTCCACCTGACTGCAGCTCGTCGTCCTCATCGGTGTTTCCACCTGACTGCAGCTCGTTGTCATCCTCATCGGGGTCTCCACCTGACTGCAACTTGTCGTCCTCATCGGGGGCTCCACCTGACTGCAGCTCGTCGTCCTCATCGGGGGCTCCACCTGACTGCAGCTCGTTGTCGTCCTCATCGGGGGCTCCACCTGACTGCAGCTCGTTGCCCTCATCGGGGGCTCCACCTGACTGCAGCTCGTTGTCATCCTCATCGGGGTCTCCACCTGACTGCAGCTTGTCATCCTCATCGGGGTCTCCACCTGATTGCAGCTCGTTGTCATCCTCATCGGGGTCTCCACCTGACTGCAGCTCGTTGTCATCCTCATCGGGGTCTCCACCTGACTGCAGCTTGTCATCCTCATCAGTGTTTCCACCTGACTGCAGCTCGTCATCCTCATCAGTGTTTCCACCTGACTGCAGCTCGTTGTCCTCATCGGGGTCTCCACCTGATTGCAGAGAGCCGTCCTCATCGGGGTCTCCACCTGACTGCAGCTCGTCATCCTCATTGGTGTTTCCACCTGACTGCAGCTCGTTGTCCTCATCGGGGTCTCCACCTGATTGCAGAGAGCCGTCCTCATCGGGGTCTCCACCTGACTGCAGCCCGTTGTCCTCATCGGGGTCTCCACCTGATTGCAGCTCGTTGTCCTCATCGGGGTCTCCACCTGACTGCAGCTCGTTGTCCTCATTGGTGTCTCCACCTGATTGCAGAGAGTCGTCCTCATAGGGGTCTCCACCTGACTGTAGCTCGTTGTCATCATCGGGGTCTCCACCTGATTGCAGAGAGTCGTCCTCATAGGGGTCTCCACCTGACTGCAGCTCGTTGTCATCATCGGGGTCTCCACCTGATTGCAGAGAGCCGTCCTCATCGGGATCTCCACCTGACTGCAGCTCGTCGCCCTCATTGGGGTCTCTTCCTTACTGCAGCTCGTTGTCATCCTCATTGGTGTCTCCACCTGACTGCAGCTCGTCGTCCTCATCGGTGTTTCCACCTGACTGCAGCTCGTTGTCATCCTCATCGGGGTCTCCACCTGACTGCAGCTCGTCGTCCTCATCGGGGGCTCCACCTGACTGCAGCTCGTCGTCCTCATCGGGGGCTCCACCTGACTGCAGCTCGTCGCCCTCATCGGGGGCTCCACCTGACTGCAGCTTGTCATCCTCATCGGGGTCTCCACCTGACTGCAGCTCGTCGTCCTCATCGGGGGCTCCACCTGACTGCAGCTCGTCGTCCTCATCGGGGGCTCCACCTGACTGCAGCTCGTTGTCATCCTCATCGGGGTCTCCACCTGACTGCAGCTCGTTGTCATCCTCATCGGGGTCTCCACCTGACTGCAGCTTGTCATCCTCATCGGGGTCTCCACCTGACTGCAGCTCGTTGTCATCCTCATCGGGGTCTCCACCTGACTGCAGCTCGTTGTCATCCTCATCGGGGTCTCCACCTGACTGCAGCTCGTTGTCATCCTCATCGGGGTCTCCACCTGACTGCAGCTTGTCATCCTCATCGGGGTCTCCACCTGACTGCAGCTCGTTGTCATCCTCATCGGGGTCTCCACCTGACTGCAGCTTGTTGTCCTCATCAGGGTCTCCACCTGACTGCAGCTTGTTGTCCTCATCAGGGTCTCCACCTGACTGCAGCTTGTTGTCCTCATCAGGGTCTCCACCTGACTGCAGATCATCATCATAAGCAAATATCTCCCTACAGCCATAGTGACGCTCTGTGCGCTGCGCAGCAGACCACAGATATAGCTTTTCACCGTCTTGCTGTTTCCATTGACTGTACGGGGAGTGACTGCGCAGCTGTAACTAGCAGCAATAGGGGGACCTGCACATTTCTATACACACTAACCACCAGGTGGCGCCATACCACATGAGGAAATGTCATTACTCTTCTCTGGGGGGTCTGTATTTTTATATGTAGATGCAGGGGCTATCTCTGATTTTCAGTTGTCTCTGATCTAATCCAGAAAGAGTATCTGTTCTGATGTCTCCTATGCACAGCACACACAGACGTCAGGGATTCCTGATCTCCTGTCTCTATGTAGCAGATGTTCAAAACCATGAATAGCAAACAACATGGAGAACATTATACAGCAGTAGTGAGCAATATAGCTGTGAATCCAGCACTGGGGTGAGATAAAACACTTACTAGAAAGTAGGACCAATGAGGACTTTATACGGCAGTAGTGAACAGTGTAGCTGTGAATCCAGCACTGGGGTGAGATAAAACACTTACTAAAAAGTAGGACCAATGAGGAGTTTATTCAGCAGAAGTGAGCAGTGTAGCTGTGAATCCAGCATTGAATAGAGATAAAACACTTACTAAAAAGTAGGACCAATGAGGACTTTATACAGCAGTAGTGAATGTAGTTATGAATCCAGCACTGGGGTGAGATAAAACACTTACTAGAAAGCATAGGCAGGGAAGACAATATACAGCAGTATTGACCAGTATAGATGTACAGTGACTCGAAAGTAGGAATAATGAGAATATTATACTGTAGAGCAGTACTGAGCAGTGTAGCTGTGAATGCAGTGCTGGGGTGAGATAAAACACTTACTGGAAAGCATAAGCAGGGAGGACATTACATAACAGTAGTGAGTTGTGTAGTTGTAAATCCAGCAGCTGAGGTGAGCTAAAATGCTTGCTAGAGAGAAGGACCATGGAGGAGATTTGACAGCAGTAATTAGCAGCATAGCTGTGAATCTAACATTTGGGGAACATAAAGCACTTACTAGAATGAAGAACCAATGAGGACATTATACAGCTGTACTGAGCAGTGTAGTTGTGAATCCAGCACTGGGGTGAGATAAAACACTTACTAGAAAGCAACAGCTCAGGTCTGTACATCTCTCTTTCCCATCTCCATAGACTTCAATGGGCAGCTGTAATATGATCCCTCAGTGAGCTGGGGGTTTTCTCTTGAGAATGGATCTCAGCAGTTTTTCAGGGTGAATGATGAGTTGAGGAGACGGGAGCGAGGGTGGAGGTGACTGAGGGTGGAGAGGAGTGAGGGTGGAGAGAAGCGATTGTGGAGGGGAATGAGGATTGAGGGAAGCGAGGGTGAAGAGGATTGAGGGTGGAGAGACTTGAGGGTGTAGTGGAGCAAGGGTGGAGGCGAGTGATGGTGGATGGGAGCGAGGGTGGAGAGGAGCGAGGGTGGAAGGAAGCGAGGGTGTAGGGGAGCAAGGTTGGAGGGAGCGAGGGTGGAGAGGAGCAAAGGTGGAGGGAAGTGTGATTGGAGGGGAGTGAAGGTGGAGGGAAGCAAGGGTAGAGGGGAGCGAGGGTGGAGGGGAGCATGGTTGGAGGGGAGTGAATGTGGAGGTAAGAGAGGGTGGAGGGGAGCGAGCGTAGAGGGGGGCGAGGGTGGAGGGGAGCGAGGGTGGAGGGAAGCGAGAGTGGAGGGGAGCGAAGGTGGAGGGGAGCGAGGGTGGAGGGGAGCGAGGGTGGAGGGGAGCAAGGGTGGAGGGGAGCAAGGGTGGAGGGGAGCGAGGGTGGAGGGAAGCGAGGGTGGAGGCGAGCGAGGGTGGAGGGAAGCGAGGGTGGAGGCGAGCAAGGGTGGAGAGGAGCGAGTGTAGAGGAGAGTGATGGTGGAGGTGTGCGAGGGTGGAGGGGAGCGAGGTTGGAGGGGAGCGAGGGTGGAGGGGAGTGAGGGTGGAGGGGAGTGATGGTGGAGGGGAGTGATGGTGGAGGGAAGCGAGCGTGGAAGGGAGCGAGCGTGGAGGGGAGCGAGGGTGGAGGGGAGCGAGGGTGGAGGGGAGTGATGGTGGAGGGGAGTGATGGTGGAGGGGAGTGATGGTAGAAGGGAGCAAGGGTGGAGGGGAGTGATGGTGGAGGGGAGTGATGGTGGAGGGGAGTGATGGTGGAGGGGAGTGATGGTGGAGGGGAGTGATGGTGGAGAGGAGCGAGGGTGGAGGCGAGCGAGGGTGGAGGGGAGCGAGGGTGGAGGGGAGCGAGGGTGGAGGGGAGTAATGGTGGAGGGAAGCGAGGGTGGAGGGGAGCGAGGGTGGAGGGGAGCGAGGGTGCAGGGGAGCGAGCGTGCAGGGGAGCGAGGGTGGAGGGGAGTGATGGTGGAGAGGAGCGAGGGTGGAGGGGAGCGAGGGTGGAGGGGAGTGATGGTGGAGGGGAGTGATGGTGGAGGGGAGCGAGGGTGGAGGGGAGCGAGGGTGGAGGGGAGCTAGGGTGGAGGGGAGCGATGGTGGAGTGGAGCGAGGGTGGAGGGGAGCGATGGTAGAGGGGAGCGATGGTGGAGGGGAGTGAGGGTGGAGGCGAGCGAGGGTGGAGGGGAGCGAGGGTGGAGGGGAGCGAGGGTGGAGGGGAGCGATGGTGGAGTGGAGCGATGGTGGAGTGGAGCGAGGGTGGAGTGGAGCGAGGGTGGAGGGGAGCGAGGGTGGAGGGGAGCGATGGTGGAGTGGAGCGAGGGTGGAGGGGAGCGATGGTAGAGGGGAGCGATGGTGGAGGGGAGTGAGGGTGGAGGGGAGCGAGGGTGGAGGGGAGTGAGGGTGGAGGGGAGCGAGGGTGGAGGGGAGTGATGGTGGAGAGGAGCGAGGGTGGAGGCGAGCGAGGGTGGAGGGGAGTGAGGGTGGAGGGGAGCGAGGGTGGAGGGGAGCGGGGGTGGAGGGGAGGGAGGGTGGAGGCGAGCGAGGGTGGAGGGAAGCGAGGGTGGAGGGGTGCGAGGGTGGAGGGAAGCGAGGGTGGAGGGGAGTGAGGGTGGAGGGGAGTAGTTCATAAGTGGAGAAGAAGCAGATTTTCCTGATACATTGTATTAAGAAGTTTGTTTTTTATATTCCTTTGTTCTATTGATTTCTGTATTGTTTGTTGACGTATCGGAGACATTTAATAACACGCTCCTGACACATTTACTGCGTTTTTGTCAGATTAATATAAGTGATGGCTGTAATGGCGATTGACCGCCCACATAGTAATAATGCCGGCTCCTACATCCAGTGCCAGGAACCTCTGACTCATTGGGCTCCTGGATTTACGGTAGAATATTTTCCCGGTAACTTTATCACCAAACGTCACTATTCGATACATATTTGACATTTCTGATTTTTCTCTGGAAATTGACACAATGATGTTACATTTTTGGAGCTAAAGCCGGAACCCTCGGGCTTCATTTCTTCTTCTCCATGGAAATCCGCGGCACAAGAAATTGTCAGATCACAATGCAGATCACATCTCGGCTCAATGTGGCGTCTTTTCTGGCGAGAATCCACCATAACAATCGTGACTAATGTCCTGCCCGTGTCTCAGCCATTTACATATGCAAGAAAATATTACGGGAAGTTACAGCAAAATCCCAGAGCAACCTTGTACGAGACCGAGGTCAAAGTATGACGAGGGTCCGACAATCTGTACCGTGTCCTGCCAAATCAAATATGTGGCGTCTGGTTATTCCATTATGAGCTGCGCATATCTGCACAGAGTCAACACACGATGGTACAATGAATGATAGATTGCCGAGCATTGTACTTTCATTGATTTATTTTTTCTTTTATTTTCTTGTATTTTGTAAAGTCATGGGCATAGACTTTCTTCCCGAGTCCAAAGTTGAGTACAGTCTTTATGCTATTGGCCTCTCCTTTATATATGTCCATTATCCTTTTTTCAGTTTTGCAGCAGTTTGTGCTTCAGAGCTGTTCTTCTATCCTCAAACATTCTGCATGGAGACAAAATGTTTGTTGCATGTCAACTCTAAATAGGGCTTCCATAGACAGGCTGACTATAAGGCCCCAGTGGAGCCTTCACTCTTTAACACCTGTACAAGGATGTGGACTTATACAGGGACCCTAGGTTGGGTTCTTGGAGTAGCTGCTGGCCGGTGGAGCTGGCTGGCAGGAATTCTCAGGTAGCTGGGTCAGGACCAAAATCATTAGGTAGAAGAAGGGTCAGTAAACAAGTTGAGGTCTGAAACAGGAATATTCACTAGATTCAAAAGAGCTGAGAAGAGGGATGTGGACCAATTACGTTACAGGGAACCTGGGTTGAATTCCTGGAGTAGCTTCAGGCCGGTGGAGCTGGCTGCAGGAATATTCAGGTAGCTGGGTCAGGACCAAAATCACTAGGTAGTAGAAGGGTTAGTAAACAAGTTGGGGTCTGAAACAGGAGTATTCACTAAATTCAGAAGAGCTGAGAAGAGGGATGTGGACCAATTACGTTACAGGGAACCTGGGTTGGGTTCCTGGAGTAGCTGCTGGCCGGTGGAGCTGGCTGGCAGGAATGGTCAGATAGCTGGGTCAGGACCAAAATCATTAGGTAGTAGAAGTGTCAGTAAACAAGTTGTGGTCTGAAACAGGAATATCCACTAGATTTAGAAGAGCTGAGAAAAGGGACGTGGACCAATTACGTTACAGGGAACCTGGGTTGGGTTCTTGGAGTAGCTGCTGGCCGGTGGAGCTTTCTAGCCAGAATAGTCAGGTAGCTGGTTCAGAATTAGAAGGTACTGATAGGGACAAAATCATCAGGTAGAAGAAAGGTCAGTAAACAAGCTGAGGTCTGAAACAGAAATATTCACAGGAGCTGAGAAGAGGGCTGTGGACCAGGTAAGGCAGAACTATAACTGGCAGTGGTAACTGAGACTCAGGAGTTTAAAGATCAGCCCTGCCAAGGGATCAGAGCAGGGAGAAATACTTTCAAGCTTTCAAGCTTGGATAACAATAAGGCCCAAGGGGAACCCCGGCCTTCACCCTTTAACACCTGTAGGAGGATGTGGACTTATACAGGGACCCTGGGTTGGGTTCTTGGAGTAGCTGCTGGGCGTTAAACTTGGCTGGAATTATTGGTTAGGTAGCTGGTTCAGAACCAGGAGGTACTGATAGGGACAAAATCAACAGGTAGACGAAGTGTTAGTAAACAAGCTGAGGTCTGAAGCGGAAATATTCACAGGAGCTGAGAAGAGGGATGTGGACCAGGTAAGACAGAACTATAACTGGCAGTGGTAACTCAACTTAGGAATTTTAGGAGCAGCCCTGTCTAGCATTCACAGCAGGGAGAAATACTAACGTGTCATTAATTAACCCTGAAGCTGCCAAGCTTGGTGGTCCCACAAGTTCTAGGAGTACAACTGAGCCCCCTCGTAGTTGTCCTGCATTAACCGGTGACAGAAGTGGAATAAGAGGGCACAGGAACTGGCATAGCTGGTACACCCTAATATTTACTATCCTGTGTGTAGCGCCGGCTTCCCTGGAGGGATGCTGACTTACTCAACGCGCCGGCTGGTTCACGTCCTCCCTCGCACTCCCCCAGCCATCCACGTGTGCTGCTCCCTTCTTCCCCTCCTAGTGCCTGTGCACGCAGCCCACGTCTTCTTAGGGCGCACAGCCCTCCTCTTAAAGAGCCAGCGTGCTATTTCTAGGCACTATGTATTTAAGGCACCTTCCCATTAGGGGAGGTGCCTGTGCAACATCCTCAGTTAGTCCGTGTCCTATCTGTTTAGCTCATTGTCAGGTCCCGTTATCCCTGTGTCAGTCACCTGTCCCTGAGCCTACCTACTCACACCTACCTACTCCTGCAGTGCCCACCATACCTGTCCGTACCTGCTTGCTTGTGTGCCCCGGTCATCCCACCTGAAAGTGCCTACATCTGTGTCTGTACTCAAGTCCATCTCCTGTCCTGGGCGTCAGCTGTTACAGTCCCGGTCACTACCGTGGGAGTAGTACCTGTCACTTTGTTAAGCCTCTCCCACTAAAAGGTAAACCCAGGTCCCCCCTGTGACCAGTGGGTCCACTAATCCTGCTCGCTGCCCCTACACCAGCCAAGAGCGTGACACTCTACTTGCATGCCAACCCACATACACCAAAGTTAAAGGAGTTGTCCGACATAAACTCAAAAATTTTTGTTAAGCTAATCTGTGCTGTATTGTCATATAAAACACCCCTACATTGTTATTTTTTGTTTTCTAACTTTTGTTCCTCTTGAATTATCCCTTTATTCTCTGCAGCTCTTGTTTACATTCAGCTCCAGCAAACATGATAACTTAATGTGCTAAACCTCCCAGTCAGAGCTGGCACCGCCCAGCCTCAGTGTCCAGCCCTGCCCCCTGCCCGCCCCCAGCCCGCCCCCTGCACACACATTCCTTGTCAGTATTCTGCCCCAGCACCTGACCTGTTATCACTACAGCATTGCAAATAACAGCCCCACATCGGGCTCTGCACCCCACACTACATCGGGCTCTGCACCCCACACCACATAGGGCTCTGCACCGCACACACACATAGGGCTCTGCACCGCACACACACATAGGGCTCTGCACCGCACACACACACACGGCGCTCTGTACCGACCACCTCCACCATCGTTCTGCACCGACCCCCCCATAGGGAACACATGTAGGGAATACATACTCACCGGTCCTCGGTCCCCGCCGCTCCTGCACGTTCGCACGATGTCTGCTCTGGACATATCAGCACAGTAGTGACGTCACCGCTATCCTGAACTGTCAGACACAGACTGCACGGGCAGTGATAAGAAGCAGCGCAGCGCTCGTTCTCATCAACGCTTTCAAATGTACCGGCATCTGTGATCTGTGATGCCGGTATATTTGAATGTGCGATCCTGCCGGTGCTGGCGCTGACACCATGGCAGCCGCAGGCAGGCCCCTCCCCCAGGTCACGGACCCCACAGCAGTGCAGGGGGAGGTTGTGGGCAGAGTACAGGGTGCGGGGGAATGTGTGGGAGGGTGCAGGGAAGGGGGGCGGGAACTCACGCACTGTACCCGCCCAGCAGGGAGGCGACAAGCTGTTCCAGATTTGCATGTCAACATGGTCCTGCCCATGTAGACTTGAAATGACCGGAAGCAGCAAAATCGCGGCAGGAGCGGTCACATGACCACTCTGAGCCGGGGGAGAGGGGCTGACAGCAAGGCAGGTAAGTGGTCTCTATCTACTTACCTGCCCCAATGTAGCCCAATAGGATAATAATAAAAAAAAGCAAATTAAGCCGGATAACCCTTTTAATGCTTCACCTTCCTACTTTTTTGACTTCCCATTTCAATAAAAGGGGTAGTAAGTAATTGTATATCAATAGGATTATGTAATAGTCATGGGGGGTCCAACATCTGGGACATATATCAACTTTGAAAATGAAGTGGCCGCAGTAAACCTCCCGTTTTTTGGTTGGTCACTTTATTTCAGCTACTGTATGCAGGGATAACTCCAATTCGGGCAGGTTAATCCCTTAGATGCTGCTGTCAATAACTGTCGTAGCATCTAAACGTTCAGCCATATCTGTGGCTCCTTCTGTTGCCCATTCGAACCCCCTCTACAGGGCGATCACAAGGTGTAAATGGATTGTCTCTACAGCCAGGGGGATTAAGGAAGACCCCCAGCTCCGCCATTGGTATTAATCAAATGCTTGGGGGTTCGTGATCCCGAATGGGAATTTTTGGTTACTAGTTGAACTTATCTTGGCCGCCCTTTGTCTTTCAATCCTTTTTTATAGGATGATCTTACCTTTCTTTCGTTCTCAGGTGTGGTCGTGCAAACATGGATTCTGAACCGCTACAGGATGGTGCAACTGGAGATCATAGATCAGGTGGTGATGTCGTACGGAGGTCTGAGGGGCGCCGTCGCCTTCGCTCTGGTGGCTCTGCTGGACGGCAATAAAGTAAAAGCCAAGAACCTGTTCGTCAGCACAACAATCGTAGTCGTGTATTTCACAGTCATAATTCAGGTATGGAGGATTACAGCGCGCTGCATATTGATAATACACAGCACCGACCATGATTCCAACACACAATGTATCACTATACTAACAAAGAGGATGACAATGTCTCCAATCTCATCCGCGCGATTTACCTGGAATCTGGACAGAAATTTATCTGATTTTATATATTCAATTTAGATGAGGACTTTTGTGTAAATTCTGCAGCAAATCAGCAGCAAAATGCAAAAAAAGCCACGTGAGTCATAGGGATTTTTCCATTTTCCATGGATTTATAGCACTTTTTTTCTGCTAAATTAAAATATGGATGAACCTTTAGAGCAGCTGGGTATTGAATGCTGAACTATCCATTAGCTATTTGACATTTCTACAATTTCAAAGCAAATCTGCACAAAAGGCACAAGAAAATCCAGAGCGGCAAATCCTCCCCAAATCTTCCTGATTTTGGTGTGGATTTTAAATGGATTTTCCTGCAAATTTTGAAATAAAAAAAGAGTGAGTTTGGAATCCAAAAATGCATATTTTCCTGAGGATTTGCACAATACAATTTATTCTAGAGGGGAGCGACCATCATGTGACCTGTAACGAAATCCACGAATGTGGTAAATAAGATACATTACAAAAATACAGAAGATTAGAATATAGAGAGATTTAGAGAAAAAAGAAAGTTTAGGCCATGTGCACACGCCGCGGATTTAACGCGGATTTGCTGCAGAAAATGTGTCTAACATTTGTCCAGTGATTCCGCAGCAAAACCTATGGGTATAAAAAAAGTGCTGTACACACACTGCGTTTTTTTATACCTGCAAATTTACCCACTGAATTTCCACTGTGGAATTAATGTGCATGTCACTTCTTTTCTACAGGTCCCTACGGTTTTGCCATTAATTAATGGTAAAACCCGCAGGGACTAACCTGCGGAAAAAAACGCAGAAATTCCGCACCAAATCTGCACTAAAACCGCACCAAACTGTGGCAAAACCGCATGCGGATTTCGTTGCGGTTTTGGTTCAGTTTTTTACCGCAGGTGCGGGAGTCCTTCAGAGGGACCGGTTTTTCCTTAAGAAAAAGTCAGTTTCTAGTGCACACATGGCCTAAAAAGGTTTTTGTTTTTAGGTAAGGCTATGTGCACACACTGAGTATTTGGTACAGGAATTTTCTGCGTCAAATCTGCACCTTCTGGCAGAAAAAAGCACCAAAAGACACGTGAGTTTTTGGTGCATTTTTGGTACAGTTTTCATAATGAAGTCAAAGAGCTGAACATGGCAGGCAAAAACGCACCAAAAATTGACATGCTGCTGATTATTTTTTGCACCAAATCTGCACAGGAAAAATAAGCAACATGCGCAGAAAACCTCAGCATTCTCACTGACTTTGCTGCATAATTGCAAAGCTGTGCCAAAAAAGTGCCAAAAAATTCAGTGTGTGCACATAGCCTTAGAGAAACTGGGCTGGCCAAAATAGTCGCTTGTATCCAGAACGGCACATGTGCAGCATCTAGAATTCAGATTCAAAGTGACAAAAATGGGAAAAAACGACTGGGAAGGACGGTGCAAAAATATTTTTTTCTAATTGATAATAATGATCTTGTAAATCGCCTGGAAAACCCCGGATGAATTTTGTACAAAATTAAAAAATGTTCTCTTTTTGTGCCTTTTTAAGAACGAAAAGTCACATGACCGTTAAAATGACGCACGCAACGCTAACAATGGCACAAACAATTCCCAGAAGAGAATAATAAAATCACTCCAGTGAAGGGAACGGAGCAAATCTGCACAAAGTTTTGGGCAACTTTTTAAAAAGTTTGAAGCAATGAACCGGCCAAAAACATCCGGGTTATAAGAAAACCAAAACTAAGCACATAAAAAACAAACACGCAAACAAATAGAAAATAAGCAAAAACACAAGAAAAATTAGACACACCTAGGCGCAAATGCGAGAAGGCTCCAGACCTGAAATGTTTTAGTCATTTTCTCAGTTTTTCCGCCTTTTGTTGGGGACGTTGCTTCTTCTTTTGGACTCTTTGTGCCTTCAATACAAAAAAACCTTAATATAATGATCTTTATCTAACAGGGATTAACTATTAAACCTCTGGTTCGGTGGCTGAAGGTGAAGAGGAGCGAGCACCACGAGCGGAAACTGAACGAGAAATTGCACGGAAGAGTAAGGAATGGGTTTTTTTTGCAATTTGTCTTTTTTTTTTTTTTTGCTGAGGTTACATAAGGGTCTTCTGAGGGAGCCACAAATGAATGTGGGCCACAAGCCCTAAGGCTATGTGTCCACGCTGTGGAAAATGCGCGGATTTTGCCGCGGATTTCTCGCGGAAAAGCCGCGGATTTCCCGAAAATCTGCAGCTCAGGCACTTCCCAGCCATTTCTCTGGCATTTTGGAAATGCTGTGCCCATGCTGCGGATTTTTCCGCAGCGGATTTCGTGCGGATTTTGATCCGGAAAAATCTGCAACATGTCAATTATTGTTGCAGATTTTCATCCAGACTTTGACTTTAAGATTGGGGAAAAAAAAAAAAATCCGCACCAAAATCTGCATCAAATCCGCGGCAATTCCGCACCTTTGAAAAGGTGCGGATTTTGCGGGAAAGCTGCGGATTTTGATGCAGAAAAATCCGCAGCTACATTCTCCCGTGGACACATAGCCTTAGTAGCCATTATTGTAAGAAGGGCTCCACTACTGGCAACCCCCCTCTTAGGGTAAGAACGCACTTTGCTTTTTACCTGCTTTTTACCTGCTTTTTTGCTGCTTTTTCAACTGCAGCGTTTAATGCCAAAATGGATGTGTTCTGCGTTTCAAGCAACGTCTATGGGAATTTGGGTTTCTTGTCCGCACTATGCAGTTCAAACTGCAGCCTTTTTGTTGCAGAACTTTGGTCAAAAACTCAGCTTTGAACGCTGAGAAACGCATACTTTTTTTACGCTTTTTTTGGCGCAGGTGCGTTTTTGTGCGTTTTTGGCCGCTAAAAACGCACAAAAACGCAGCGTCAAAAAAACGCAGCGTGCGCACATAGCCTTTTAGTGCAAAACCCAAATAGCAAAAACAACTGACATGTCTATTGTTTTTGCCATTTGGGTTTTGCACTGCAAAGCTGAGTTTTTGACCAAGTTCTGCAACAAAAAGGCTGCAGTTTGAACTGCATAGTGCGGACAAGAAACCCAAATTCCCATAGACTTTGCTTGAAAAGCAGAACACAACCATTTTGGCATTAAACGCTGCAGTTGATAAAGCAGCAAAAAAGCAGGTAAAAAGCAACGTGCGTTCTTACCCTAAACTGCTAAAGTGTCTTTGATAAAATAAGAAACACACCCACTCCCCTCCCAGACCGGCGTCGTGTCTTATAGGCATCATGTGACATTGTTATGCCTTGTTACAGCCTCTCTGAATACTGTGACCACTGCAGGCAATCAGCAGCCACTGATCAGCTGCAGGCTTTCAGTATCCCATCAGAGAGGGTCATGTTACCACTGCAGCCAATCAGCAGCCACTGATCGGCTGCCGTCATTTAGTATCCCATCAGAGAGGATGTCATGTGACCACTGCAGCCTATCAGCTGCCACTGATCGGCTGGAGCCTTTCAGTATTGCATTAGTAAGGATGTCATGTGACCGCTGAAGCAGATCAGCAGCCCCTAATTGGCTGCAGCCTTTCAGTATTCCGTCAGTGAGGATGTCATGTGACCGCTGTAGCCAATTAGCGGCCATTTATTGGTGACAGCCTTTCAGTATTCCGTCAGTGAGGATGTCATGTGACCGCTGTAGCCAATTAGCGGCCATTTATTGGTGACAGCCTTTCAGTATTCCGTCAGTGAGGATGTCATGTGAGGTCATGTGACCGCTGTAGCCAATTAGCGGCCTTTATTGGTGACAGCCTTTCAGTATTTCGTCAGAGAGGATGTCAGATGAGACACAGCCCCGATATCTGTGACATTTATGGAATATTCTCAGAATATGCAGTTTGAGTCGGATAATGGGGGTCTCACTGTGGACCCTGGAACGCACTGTCAGGGATGGAGAGGATCCTGCGCACGCTCTGCTCTCCCTATTCACTTACATGGAAGCTCTTTTATGCTCTGAGGAGTTTTTGGAGCAGAAAATCCAAAATCCTCCTCAAAAAATCAAAAACTTGGAGCTTCAGTTCAGTTTCTGCTCCAAATTTTCTGCAGAAAACCTCAGTGTGAACGTAGCCTTATACTACAGTGCAGTCCGGGCACATCAAAAAGGTTACTGTAATTAATGTTATTGTAATAAAAGACTAATGTGGCTTTCTCTGCCTCCGGAAGGCTTTCGATCACATCTGCTCGGCCATCGAAGACGTCTCTGGACAGATTGGACACAATTACATGAGAGATAAGTAAGAAAATCCCCCAATGTTTCTATTTTCTTCTATTATGATCGTTTATCTAAGGCTATGTGCGCACGTTGCGTCGGAGTACCTGCAGTTTATTCTGCACGTTTTCCTTCCCTTGGTTTTTGACCAAATGGCTTTTGACCATTTTTTAGCGCAAAAAACGCATGCGTATTTACCGCGTTTTTAGTGCGTTTTCAGCGCTTTTTACCTGCGTTTTCACCTGCGTTTCTGCAGATGCGTTTTGTAGATCAAGACACTGAGAAATAAAGTTGAAATAGTCAAAAAGAATGAAAAAAGAGAAAAAAAGTATAAAATTAACTTTTAATAAAACTATATGGAAAATTATCAATTTTAATGAAATAATAGCGGTTATGCACATTTTAACAGAAAAATAGGTAAAGTTTATTATTTTTTAACATTTAAATTTTCGGTTATTGTGTGTGTGTAAAGGAACATTAGAACCCATTAATTTTTGGCCAGAAAAGCATGCGTTTTTGGAGCCAAAAACGCAGTGGAAAAGCAGGTAAAAAGCATGAAAAACGCAGGACTTGTGCTTTTGGTTGCATTTTGCCATTTCTCATTGACTCCAATGTTAAGGAAACGCTGCAGAAATGGCAAAAACAACTGACATGCTGCTTCTTTTTCAGCATGGTTTTTGACCCAAAATATGCAAATTAAACGCTGCAGAAAAAAAAGCAAAGTGCAGACAGGATTTCTGCTTTTCCCATAGACTTTGCTGGAAAACAAAAACGCATGCGTTTTAGCGCAAAAACGCTGCTGCTAAAAACGCTGCAGAAACGCGGGAAAAAACGCAACGTGCGAACATAGCCTAAAGGGATCAGCGACCCATGGAGCTACAGTGTCCGCCAATCACCTGTCCGGGCATGCTGGGAGCTGTAGTTCCACATCAGATGGAGACCGTTACTCATTTAACACTATGAAGGGACCTGAGATGTCTGGGAGCTGCTTTGTAACATCACTTTATTTTATTTTAGTCGCCATTAAAAGGTATCACAAAATTATAATTTTGTTCCTCTCACTGAGAACATTCAATAATCATTTACCACTAGTTACAATGTTACACCTCCGGCGCCATCTGCTGTGCGTTTCCGGTGCTGCAGCTATTCGGCACACGTGTGGCACAAGTACTTTGTGGGCTGTTTTTGGAGGAATTTGTCATTTACTGAAAAGTTTGGGAACAGTTTTTTTCCTTTAGAGTTTTGTTTTTGCAGCAGATTCTATCAGGAGCCGCTTCAGAGAAGTGACCGGCACTTTTTATTTCGTTTTTCAAAGCCTGAAGCGGAAAAAAAAAATCCACACACAAAAGTATAAGCCGCAAAATGGTTCTACAGTAGAAATGAATAGAAATTTCAAGCATTTTAATTTTTTTTTTTTTTTTTTAAAGGATGATTTTGGAAAGGACAGCTTGTATTTTTTTACATGATGCCAATATGGTGGCACAAAAACATTACAAAAAGTCATAAAAAGTAAAAAATAAAAAAAAAAAATTTTTTTTAGTGCTGTTATAGTATTGACTGACCAAACAGGCAGAAAAGATAATAAAATATAGCAAAACTGTAAAAAAAAAATAAAATATATATATATATATATATATATATATATATTGCAGCAAAAAAAATAATAAATAAATTATATATATATATATATATACATATATATATATATATATATACATTATAATTAATAATATTTGTTTATTTTATATATATATATATGTAATAAACAAATAAATTATATATATATATATATATATTTAAAAAAGTATATATATATATATATATATATATATATATATATATATATATATATATATATATGTATATATATTATTTTTTTCTGCAATATATTACTTTTTTTACACTTTTGCTATATTTTACATATATATATATATATATATATATATAACTTTGTATATCAAAATGATTAAATAAAAAAGAAACTTTGAAACTAAAGGCCCCGTCACACGCAGCGATATCGCTAGCGTGCGTACCCGCCTCCATCGGTTGTGCGTCATGGGCAAATTGCTGCCCGTGGCGCACAATATCGTCAGGAGCCGTCATACAGACTTACCTGCTGTGGCCAGCGAACCGCCTCCTTTCTAAGGGGGAGGCCCGTGCGGCATCACAGCGGCGTCACTAAGCAGCCACCCAATAGAAGCGGAGGGGCGGAGATGAGCGGCCGTAACATCCCACCCACCTCCTTCCTTCCGCATGGCCGGCGGCAGCAGGTAAACTGCAGTTCGTCATTCCTGGGGTGTCACACGTAGCGATGTGTGCTGCCTCGGGAACGACGAACAACCTGCATCCTCAACAATCAACTATTTTTTGAAAATGAACGACGTGTCAACGATGGACGATTTGGTGAGTATTTTCCATCTTTAACTGTCGTTCGTGCGTGTCACACGCAACGACGTCACTAACGATGCCGGATGTGCGTCACGGAATCCGTGACCCCGGCGATATACTGTTAGATACGTCGTTGCGTGTAACGGGGCCTTAAGTTTAGAAGCAGAAAACAAAGCATTAGTGTGACACAGACTGCCTGCCCCCATATAGTGTATATCCAGTATATGAGGTGTTTCCCACGTGCAAAAAATCCACTGCCTTTAAGGCTATGTGCACACAGTGCATTTTTTTTTTTTGACAAATCTGCACCAAAATCTGCATGGAGCCAGCAAAGTCAATGAGAATTCTGAAGTGCTGTGCGCACGTTGCTTCTTTTTTCCTTGCAGATTTTGCAGCATATTAATTGGTGTGTTTTTTGTTGTGCTTTTTAGCACTTCAAGCCATTGATTTCATTAAAAAAAACGCATGGCAAAAACAACTTGAAAAAAATGCACAAAAAAGCAGCAAAAAAGCACCAAAAATGCATGCATTTTGTTGCATTTTTTTGCTGAATTTTTCTGCTGGAAGGTGCAGATTTCATACAGAAAATTTTGCACCAAATCTGCAGCAATCACACATGGCCTAAGGCTATGTGCCCACGGGAGATCGTACCTGCGGATGTATCCGCAGGTACGGCCGCATGTTTCTCGCAGCTGCCCGCCGGCGATCCGCAGCTATTTTTAGCTGCGGGATTCCAGCGATCTTGCAGCGGTAAACATGCGGACTTACCTGCGAATTACCTGCGGACGTCCCGGCCTCTATCTCCATAGCGGAGGGCCGGGATGTCCGCAGGTAATTCCGCAGGAATAATGGACATGCAGTTAGGTGCGGCTGCGGGACATCCGCAGGAGATTCCGCAGCCACACTATCCGCAGCGTGGACACAGACACTCCCCATGTCCCATAGGGTAACATGGGGAGTGTCTGTACATGCTAAAACCTGCGGATTTTTCTGGAAAATCCAGATAATTTTGCAGATTTTCCGCGGCAAACTCTGCAGCAAAAAGCTCCCGTGGGCAAATAGCCTAAGAGTTCACAATGTGAATCATGAAAACTCTGGCCCAACCCGTGTTCAAAGAAGCCGATGAATTGGGCAATTTTTGGGGCGTTTTGTGGGGAGTTGAAAAAAAACAAAACAAACACATGTGCAAAGAATTGTGTTTTTAGGTGCAGATTTCCAGCATTTCTGCACTGGAAACTGTAAACAAATTTTTTTAAAAAAAGTGGAAAATGCAATCAAAATCACTGCAAAAACACAATAATCAGCAAATCACTGTTGTGTATTTTGGTACAGAAAAACGTAGCGGAAAAAAGCAGCATTTTTACAAGTGTGAACTTGGCCGGAAGGGGAGACCCTCCTGGAGACATTTCTGGCATTTCTTTAGGATGTTTACTGGTGGGGGGGTTCCCTAAGACCCCAATGGAGATGGCTCCCTACCCCGGCGCTCACTGTGGATGTATTTTTCCTGTGCAATATATTATCCGTCTGTCATAACGCCGAGTAATCTGTTTTTTTTTTCTAGGATTGCAAAATTTGATGCAAAATTTATGAGCAAAATATTCATGAGAAAATCAGCCCAAAAAACCCAGGACCGGATCCTCAATGTCTTCCATGAGCTGAATATAAAGGACGCTATAAGTTACGTGGCCGAGGTACGGGAATGCGTGGCTGCTGTGTCACTTCTGGCTTCATCGTCGCTGATGATTATTCGTCATCGGTCTCATATTTGGTTGTCAGTGCTGTATTTGTTATGACTGGTTGTCAGTAGTGATGGGAGGACCAGGACTGTAAAAGTCCAGATCCGCGTGGTTTTATCCGGATCCGGCAACTAGGTAAATAAGGAAATTAAAGAAAATAAGAATGAAACAAGCACATTATACAAATCGAGGCTTCAGCGCGGCTCTATCTGCTCCCGCAGCAGCTCATTCACTTCTTGGGCCGCTCAGTAGGCTCATGCATATGCACTACTTTCCCCGCCCACTGGCATCTGAGATTGGTTGCAATCAGATGAGCCCCCAGTCTGTGTGACAGCATCTGACTGCAACCAATCACAGGCGCTGTCTGCGGGTCAGTATCGTACAGTAAACATAAATAAATAAATAAAGTCATCACATCCCTCCATATTATGATACCCAGCAAAGATAAAGCGTACAGCAACAGGCTGCAGCCCCCAGCCGTGCGCTTATCTTGACTGTGTATCAAAAAAGGGGAACCGCATGTGGCTTTTTTAAGAATTATTTAAATAAATAAACAAAACAGGGATCAGTCCCCACCAATTTTGATAAACAGCCATGATACAGTGGACAGCTGGGGGCTGGTATTCTCAGTCTGGGGAGACCCAGGCTTATTGGGGCCCCCAGCCTAAAAATAGCAGCCTCCAGCTGCCCAGGATTGTCTCATCCATTAGATGTGACAATTGCAGCACTTTACCCGGCTCTTCCCAATTTCCGTGATTCGCGGGTAATAAGGGTTAAACGCAGCTTAAGCCTGACAGCTGGGGCTGGTATTCCCCTGCTATGGGGGATAACTTGTTTTTTGGGGGGAATAGCGCTTTCTGTTAAAAACATTTTTTAAAAAGGTTTAATCTCTTTGTCATTCTGCAGGGAGAGCGCAGAGGCTCCTTGGCTTTTATCCGCTCACCGAGCATGGAGAATATGGCGAACGTTGATTTCAGCAGCCCGCGTCCGTCCGTGTCTGAACCCTCCGTTTCTTTCTTCTTGTAAGCTGCTTCCCTTTTCTCACATATGTCATTAACTTTATTTTTCCTCCACTGGAAACAATAACCACAATCAACAAATGATATCAAACTGAAAAAACCCAAACTGATCAAATCTGTGAAGACGATCGACGCCCCCCCCCCCCCCCATAGAAGCAGAATTACGCAACCAGCATTCATAGGAGATTTTGATTTCTTCTATATACAGTAATGCCACAAGTTATGGCTCTTGAAATAAAGGGGGAGGGGGGCGCAAAAGTGAAAAACGGAAAATCGTCCTGTCTGTAAGGGGTTAAGTTTTTTGGGGGAAGTAAAATCTCAAATCTTGTGGATTTTACTGTGGGTTTTCGAAAATGTGTGTCACATGGTGACTGTTAGGATAGCGAGGACAAGAGCTCCTATGCTATCCCTCACTATAGGGGTCCCTAGGCTATCCCGAACCTCAGGGTTACCCCTAATGATGGAGATGACTGAGTCTTGTGTTTGGCTATGCTCTTGACCAGAACTAATCTGATTCCCCACCAAGGTAGGAAGGTGCAGGAGTGAAATGGAAACACAGATAAAGACAGACAGGGGGAATCCAAAACTCTGCCACACTGCAAACTCATAGGAACAAACAGTGAGAGACTCAGGATAAAAACAAGAGCAGGGATGTGGCAACAAGAGTTAACACCACAACCATACACAGCAATAAATATCACAATAAGCAGATAGTCTGGATCACAACACTTCACCAGACCAGCTTAGATAAACTATAGCTGGCATTAATAGAAGTGTGCAGACAGCATACACAGGAGGGGAGCAGATGTGATTGGCCACCCCACAACATGTGATCAAAGGAGACTAACAAGCAGACTAGTAGAGATAAACTTCAAATATCCAAATAATTAAAAAAAGTAAGACTAGTCATGCAAAAAACTGGGAAGATAAAAAGTGATTGCTCTCCATCGGTATAATAAAACAACTGCAGTTAGGTGTTTGGGGAATCTTGACTCCTACTTGTATTTTGTGTTTTAGAAGAGAGAACGTTAGCGCGGTGTGCCTGGACATGCAGGCTCTGGAGCAGCGGAGGAAAAGCGTGCGGGATCTAGAGGATATGCTGAGCCATCATACTCTGCAGCAGTATCTGTACAAACCAAGAAAACAGGTGCGTCACGAGACGTTCCACGCTTTATTACACACCGGTCCGGAGGTCGCCATTTCTCCTTGTTGTGACCACCAAGTTGGCTTAGGGAGACCTATAGGCCTGGACATTGCTTTTAGGGACAGGGAATGTAAATTTGCGCTTGTCCTCTGAGTACATACCTCCAATAGGGGGCACTAGAGAGCCGGCTCTACACCTCTTGGAGGCGAGCTAATTTAGATTTAGCCACATAAATGTACAACTGTATGATATATATATATATATATATATATATATACAGGGTGGTCCAAAAGTAGGTGGGCAGTATGTGTAATAGGGTTATCAAACATGGTGTAAAGTGAAACTGACTCAGTTGCCCTTAGCAACCAATCAGATTCCACCTTTCATCTTCCAAAGAGTCTGTGAAGAATGAAAAGTGGAATATGATTGGTTGCTAAGGGCAACTGGGTCAGTTTCACTTTACACCATGTTTGATAACTCTATTACACATACTGCCCACCTACTTTTGGACCACCCTGTATATACAGTGCCTACAAGTAGTATTCAACCCCCTGCAGATTTAGCAGGTTTACACATTCGGAATTAACTTGGCATTGTGACATTTGGACTGTAGATCAGCCTGGAAGTGTGAAATGCAGCAAAAAAGAATGTTATTTATTTATTTTATTTATTTATTTTTTTTTTTTAAATTGTGAAAAGTTTATTCAGAGGGTCATTTATTATTCAACCCCTCAATCCACCAGAATTCTGTTTGGTTCCCCTAAAGTATTAAGAAGTATTTCAGGCACAAAGAACAATAAGCTTCACATGTTTGGATTAATTATCTCTTTTTCCAGCCTTTTCTGACTAATTAAGACCCTCCCCAAACTTGTGAACAGCACTCATACATGGTCAACATGGGAAAGACAAAGGAGCATTCCAAGGCCATCAGAGACAAGATCGTGGAGGGTCACAAGGCTGTGAAGGGGTACAAAACCCTTTCCAAGGAGTTGGGCCTACCTGTCTCCACTGTTGGGAGCATCATCCGGAAGTGGAAGGCTTATGGAACTACTGTTAGCCTTCCACGGCCTGGACAGCCTTTGAAAGTTTCCACCCGTGCCGAGGCCAGGCTTGTCCGAAGAGTCAAGGCTAACCCAAGGACAACAAGGAAGGAGCTCCGGGAAGATCTCATGGCAGTGGGGACATTGGTTTCAGTCAATACCATAAGTAACGTACTCCACCGCAATGGTCTCCGTTCCAGACGAGCCCGTAAGGTACCTTTACTTTCAAAGCGTCATGTCAAGGCTCGTCTACAGTTTGCTCATGATCACTTGGAGGACTCTGAGACAGACTGGTTCAAGGTTCTTTGGTTTGATGAGACCAAGATCGAGATCTTTGGTGCCAACCACACACGTGACGTTTGGAGACTGGATGGCACTGCATACGACCCCAAGAATACCATCCCTACAGTCAAGCATGGTGGTGGCAGCATCATGCTGTGGGGCTGTTTCTCAGCCAAGGGGCCTGGCCATCTGGTCCGCATCCATGGGAAGATGGATAGCATGGCCTACCTGGAGATTTTGGCCAAGAACCTCCGCTCCTCCATCAAGGATCTTAAGATGGGTCATCATTTCATCTTCCAACAAGACAACGACCCAAAGCACACAGCCAAGAAAACCAAGGCTTGGTTCAAGAGGGAAAAAATCAAGGTGTTGCAGTGGCCTAGTCAGTCTCCTGACCTTAACCCAATTGAAAACTTGTGGAAGGAGCTCAAGATTAAAGTCCACATGAGACACCCAAAGAACCTAGATAACTTGGAGAAGATCTGCATGGAGGAGTGGGCCAAGATAACTCCAGAGACCTGTGCCGGCCTGATCAGGTCTTATAAAAGACGATTATTAGCTGTAATTGCTAACAAGGGTTATTCCACAAAATATTAAACCTAGGGGTTGAATAATAATTGACCCACACTTTTATGTTGAAAATTTATTAAAATTTAACTAAGCAACATAACTTGTTGGTTTGTAAGATTTATGCATCTGTTAATAAATCCTGCTCTTGTTTGAAGTTTGCAGGCTCTAACTTATTTGCATCTTGTCAAACCTGCTAAATCTGCAGGGGGTTGAATATATATATATATATATATATATATATATATATTTATGTATGTATATCTATCTATCTATATATTTTTTATATTGTTTTGTGTTTCGGCAGCAAAAACACCTCTACAGCCGTCATGAAGTCACCATAGATGACGAAGAGGCCCAGTCTAAGGAGATATTCCAGAGGACAATGAAGAAGCGTCTGGAGTCCTTCAAGTCAACTAAATTTGGTCGCAAGCAAACGAAACATATAAATAAGAATTACAAACGAGATCGAGGACAGAGGGTAAGCAGAAATGAAATAATAGCACGAGTGTCAGTAGTCATGCTGCTGTTTTTTGCTCCATGGGCAAGTTTCATATGATTTATTTTACATATTTTAGTTTTTTACTTCAAGTTAAAAAAGATTCAGTCTTAAGATCTTGATTCCTTCATTGATTTTCAAGCCCCCTATAGTGTGCATTAACCCCTCTTTCTGTGCACTGATAACCAGCCTCTGTTATCCCTCATTGCTCCTCATGGGCCTTCCTCCCCATCTACAATCTGATGCTTTCCTCCCTATCTACAATCTGATGCTTTCCTCCTTATCCATAATCTGATGCTTTCCTCCCTATATATAATCTGATGTTTTCCTCCCTATCTACAATCTGATGCTTTCCTCCCTATCTACAATCTGATGCTTTCCTCCCTATCTACAATATGATGCTTTCCTCCCTATATATAATCTGATGTTTTCCTCCCTATCTACAATCTGATGCTTTCCTCCCTATCCATAATCTGATGCTTTCCTCCCTATATATAATCTGATGTTTTCCTCCCTATGTACAATCTGATGCTTTCCTCCCTATCCATAATCTGATGCTTTCCTCCCTATATATAATCTGATGTTTTCCTCCCTATCTACAATCTGATGCTTTCCTCCCTATCCATAATCTGATGCTTTCCTCCCTATATATAATCTGATGTTTTCCTCCCTATCTACAATTTGATGCTTTCCTCCCTATCCATAATCTGATGCTTTCCTCCCTATCTACAATCTGATGCTTCCCTCCCTATCCATAATCTGATGCTTTCCTCCCTATATATAATCTGATGTTTTCCTCCCTATATATAATCTGATGCTTTCCTCCCTATCCATAATCTGATGCTTTCCTCCCTATATATAATCTGATGTTTTCCTCCCTATCTACAATCTGATGCTTTCCTCCCTATCTACAATCTGATGTTTTCCTCCCTATCTACAATCTGATGCTTTCCTCCCTATATATAATCTGATGTTTTCCTCCCTATCTGCAATCTGATGCTTTCCTCCCCATCTATAATCTGATGCTTTCCTCCCCATCTACAATCTGATGCTTTCCTCCCCATCTACAATCTGATGCTTTCCTCCCCATCTACAATCTGATGTTTTCCTCCCCATCTACAGTCTGATGCTTTCCTCCCTATCTACAATCTGATGCTTTCCTCCCTATCCACAGTCTGATGCTTTCCTCCCCATCTACAGTCTGATGCTTTCCTCCCTATCTACAATCTGATGCTTTCCTCCCTATCTACAATCTGATGTTTTCCTCCCTATCTACAATCTGATGCTTTCCTCCCTATCTACAGTCTGATGCTTTCCTCCCCATCTACAGTCTGATGCTTTCCTCCCCATCTACAATCTGATGCTTTCCTCCCCATCTACAATCTGATGTTTTCCTCCCCATCTACAGTCTGATGCTTTCCTCCCTATCTACAATCTGATGCTTTCCTCCCTATCCACAGTCTGATGCTTTCCTCCCCATCTACAATCTGATGCTTTCCTCCCTATCTACAATCTGATGCTTTCCTCCCTATATATAATCTGATGTTTTCCTCCCTATCTACAATCTGATGCTTTCCTCCCTATCTACAATCTGATGTTTTCCTCCCTATCTACAATCTGATGCTTTCCTCCCTATCTACAATCTGATGTTTTCCTCCCTATCTACAATCTGATGCTTTCCTCCCCATCTACAGTCTGATGCTTTCCTCCCTATCTACAATCTAATGCTTTCCTCCCTATCTACAATCTGATGCTTTCCTCCCTATATATAATCTGATGTTTTCCTCCCTATCTACAATCTGATGCTTTCCTCCCTATCTACAATCTGATGTTTTCCTCCCTATCTACAATCTGATGCTTTCCTCCCTATCTACAATCTGATGTTTTCCTCCCTATCTACAATCTGATGCTTTCCTCCCTATCTACAATCTGATGTTTTCCTCCCTATCTACAATCTGATGCTTTCCTCCCTATATACAATCTGATGTTTTCCTCCCTATATATAATCTGATGCTTTCCTCCCTATATATAATCTGATGTTTTCCTCCCTATCTACAATCTGATGCTTTCCTCCCTATCTACAATCTGATGTTTTCCTCCCTATCTACAATCTGATGCTTTCCTCCCCATCTACAATCTGATGTTTTCCTCCCTATCTACAATCTGATGCTTTCCTCCCCATCTACAATCTGATGCTTTCCTCCCTATCTACAATCTGATGCTTTTCTCCCTATCTACAATCTGATGTTTTCCTCCCTATCCACAGTCTGATGCTTTTCTCCCTATCTACAATCTGATGCTTTCCTCCCTATGTACAATATGATGCTTTCCTCCCTATATATAATCTGATGTTTTCCTCCCTATCTACAGTCTGATGCTTTCCTCCCTATCTACAATCTGATGTTTTCCTCCCTATCTACAATCTGATGCTTTCCTCCCCATCTGCAATCTGATGCTTTCCTCCCCATCTACAATCTGATGCTTTCCTCCCCATCTACAATCTGATGCTTTCCTCCCGATCCACAGTCTGATGCTTTCCTCCCTATCTACAATCTAATGCTTTCCTCCCTATCTACAATCTGATGCTTTCCTCCCTATATATAATCTGATGCTTTCCTCCCTATCTACAATCTGATGCTTTCCTCCCTATCTACAATCTGATGCTTTCCTCCCTATATATAATCTGATGCTTTCCTCCCTATCTACAATCTAATGCTTTCCTCCCTATCTACAATCTGATGCTTTCCTCCCTATATATAATCTGATGCTTTCCTCCCTATCTACAATCTGATGTTTTCCTCCCTATCTACAATCTGATGCTTTCCTCCCTATATATAATCTGATGTTTTCCTCCCTATCTACAGTCTGATGCTTTCCTCCCGATCCACAGTCTGATGCTTTCCTCCCTATCTACAATCTAATGCTTTCCTCTCTATCTACAATCTGATGCTTTCCTCCCTATCTACAATCTGATGCTTTCCTCCCTATATATAATCTGATGTTTTCCTCCCTATCTACAATCTGATGTTTTCCTCCCTATCTACAATCTGATGCTTTCCTCCCTATATATAATCTGATGCTTTCCTCCCTATCTACAATCTGATGCTTTCCTCCCTATCTACAATCTGATGCTTTCCTCCCTATCTACAATCTGATGCTTTCCTCCCTATCTACAATCTGATGCTTTCCTCCCTATATATAATCTGATGCTTTCCTCCCTATCTACAATCTGATTCTTTCCTCCCTATCTACAATCTGATGCTTTCCTCCCTATCTACAATCTGATGCTTTCCTCCCTATCTACAATCTGATGCTTTCCTCCCCATCTACAGTCTGATGCCTTCCTCCCTATCTACAATCTGATGCTTTCCTCCCTATCCATAATCTGATGCTTTCCTCCCTATCTACAATCTGATGCTTTCCTCCCTATCCACAGTCTGATGCTTTCCTCCAGATCCACAGTCTGATGCTTTCCTCCCGATCCACAGTCTGATGCTTTCCTCCCTATCTACAATCTGATGCTTTCCTCCCCATCTACAATCTGATGCTTTCCTCCCCATCTACAGTCTGATGCTTTCCTCCCTATCTACAGTCTGATGCTTTCCTCCCCATCTACAGTCTGATGCTTTCCTCCCTATCTACAGTCTGATGCTTTCCTCCCTATCCACAGTCTGATGCTTTCCTCCCTATCCACAGTCTGATGCTTTCCTCCCTATCCACAGTCTGATGCTTTCCTCCCTATCTACAGTCTGATGCTTTCCTCCCTATCCACAGTCTGATGCTTTCCTCCCTATCCACAGTCTGATGCTTTCCTCCCCATCTACAGTCTGATGCTTTCCTCCCCATCTACAGTCTGATGCTTTCCTCCCTATCTACAGTCTGATGCTTTCCTCCCTATCTACAGTCTGATGCTTTCCTCCCTATCTACAGTCTGATGCTTTCCTCCCTATCTACAGTCTGATGCTTTCCTCCCTATCTACAGTCTGATGCTTTCCTCCCTATCCACAGTCTGATGCTTTCCTCCCTATCTACAGTCTGATGCTTTCCTCCCTATCTACAGTCTGATGCTTTCCTCCCTATCTACAGTCTGATGCTTTCCTCCCTATCTACAGTCTGATGCTTTTCTCCCTATCCACAGTCTGATGCTTTCCTCCCTATCCACAGTCTGATGCTTTCCTCCCTATCTACAATCTGATGCTTTCCTCCCTATCTACAGTCTGATGCTTTCCTCCCTATCCACAGTCTGATGCTTTCCTCCCCATCTACAGTCTGATGCTTTCCTCCCCATCTACAGTCTGATGCTTTCCTCCCTATCCACAGTCTGATGCTTTCCTCCCTATCTACAATCTGATGCTTTCCTCCCTATCCACAGTCTGATGCTTTCCTCCCTATCTACAGTCTGATGCTTTCCTCCCTATCCACAGTCTGATGCTTTCCTCCCCATCTACAATCTGATGCTTTCCTCCCCATCTACAGTCTGATGATTTCCTCCCTATCTACAATCTGATGCTTTCCTCCCCATCTACAGTCTGATGCTTTCCTCCCTATCTACAATCTGATGCTTTCCTCCCTATCCACAGTCTGATGCTTTCCTCCCTATCCACAGTCTGATGCTTTCCTCCCTATCTACAATCTGATGCTTTCCTCCCTATCTACAGTCTGATGCTTTCCTCCCTATCTACAGTCTGATGCTTTCCTCCTGATCCACAGTCTGATGCTTTCCTCCCTATCTACAATCTGATGCTTTCCTCCCTATCTACAATCTGATGCTTTCCTCCCTATCTACAATCTGATGCTTTCCTCCCTATCTACAATCTGATGCTTTCCTCCCCATCTACAATCTGATGCTTTCCTCCCCATCTACAGTCTGATGCTCTCCTCCCTATCTACAATCTGATGCTTTCCTCCCTATCTACAATCTGATGCTTTCCTCCCTATCTACAGTCTGATGCTTTCCTCCCTATCTACAGTCTGATGCTTTCCTCCCCATCTACAGTCTGATGCTTTCCTCCCCATCTACAATCTGATGCTTTCCTCCCTATCTACAGTCTGATGCTTTCCTCCCCATCTACAGTCTGATGCTTTCCTCCCCATCTACAATCTGATGCTTTCCTCCCTATCTACAGTCTGATGCTTTCCTCCCTATCTACGATCTGATGCTTTCCTCCCTATCTACAATCTGATGCTTTCCTCCCTATCTACAATCTGATGCTTTCCTCCCCATCTACAGTCTGATGCTTTCCTCCCCATCTACAGTCTGATGCTTTCCTCCCTATCTACAATCTGATGCTTTCCTCCCTATCTACAGTCTGATGCTTTCCTCCCCATCTACAATCTGATGCTTTCCTCCCTATCTACAGTCTGATGCTTTCCTCCCTATCTACAGTCTGATGCTTTCCTCCCCATCTACAGTCTGATGCTTTCCTCCCCATCTACAGTCTGATGCTTTCCTCCCCATCTACAATCTGATGCTTTCCTCCCCATCTACAGTCTGATGCTTTCCTCCCCATCTACAGTCTGATGCTTTCCTCCCTATCTACAATCTGATGCTTTCCTCCCTATCTACAGTCTGATGCTTTCCTCCCTATCTACAGTCTGATGCTTTCCTCCCCATCTACAATCTGATGCTTTCCTCCCTATCTACAGTCTGATGCTTTCCTCCCTATCTACAGTCTGATGCTTTCCTCCCTATCTACAATCTGATGCTTTCCTCCCTATCTACAATCTGATGCTTTCCTCCCTATCTACAATCTGATGCTTTCCTCCCTATCTACAGTCTGATGCTTTCCTCCCTATCTACAGTCTGATGCTTTCCTCCCTATCTACAGTCTGATGCTTTCCTCCTGATCCACAGTTTGATGCTTTCCTCCCCATCTACAATCTGATGCTTTCCTCCCTATCCACAGTCTGATGCTTTCCTCCCTATCTACAGTCTGATGCTTTCCTCCCCATCTACAGTCTGATGCTTTCCTCCCTATCTACAGTCTGATGCTTTCCTCCTGATCCACAGTTTGATGCTTTCCTCCCTATCTACAGTCTGATGCTTTCCTCCCTATCTACAGTCTGATGCTTTCCTCCCTATCTACAATCTGATGCTTTCCTCCCTATCCACAGTCTGATGCTTTCCTCCCTATCTACAATCTGATGCTTTCCTCCCTATCTACAATCTGATGCTTTCCTCCCTATCTACAATCTGATGCTTTCCTCCCTATCTACAATCTGATGCTTTCCTCCCCATCTACAATCTGATGCTTTCCTCCCCATCTACAGTCTGATGCTCTCCTCCCTATCTACAATCTGATGCTTTCCTCCCTATCTACAATCTGATGCTTTCCTCCCTATCTACAGTCTGATGCTTTCCTCCCTATCTACAGTCTGATGCTTTCCTCCCCATCTACAGTCTGATGCTTTCCTCCCCATCTACAATCTGATGCTTTCCTCCCTATCTACAGTCTGATGCTTTCCTCCCCATCTACAGTCTGATGCTTTCCTCCCCATCTACAATCTGATGCTTTCCTCCCTATCTACAGTCTGATGCTTTCCTCCCTATCTACGATCTGATGCTTTCCTCCCTATCTACAATCTGATGCTTTCCTCCCTATCTACAATCTGATGCTTTCCTCCCCATCTACAGTCTGATGCTTTCCTCCCCATCTACAGTCTGATGCTTTCCTCCCTATCTACAATCTGATGCTTTCCTCCCTATCTACAGTCTGATGCTTTCCTCCCCATCTACAATCTGATGCTTTCCTCCCTATCTACAGTCTGATGCTTTCCTCCCTATCTACAGTCTGATGCTTTCCTCCCCATCTACAGTCTGATGCTTTCCTCCCCATCTACAGTCTGATGCTTTCCTCCCCATCTACAATCTGATGCTTTCCTCCCCATCTACAGTCTGATGCTTTCCTCCCCATCTACAGTCTGATGCTTTCCTCCCTATCTACAATCTGATGCTTTCCTCCCTATCTACAGTCTGATGCTTTCCTCCCTATCTACAGTCTGATGCTTTCCTCCCCATCTACAATCTGATGCTTTCCTCCCTATCTACAGTCTGATGCTTTCCTCCCTATCTACAGTCTGATGCTTTCCTCCCTATCTACAATCTGATGCTTTCCTCCCTATCTACAATCTGATGCTTTCCTCCCTATCTACAATCTGATGCTTTCCTCCCTATCTACAGTCTGATGCTTTCCTCCCTATCTACAGTCTGATGCTTTCCTCCCTATCTACAGTCTGATGCTTTCCTCCTGATCCACAGTTTGATGCTTTCCTCCCCATCTACAATCTGATGCTTTCCTCCCTATCCACAGTCTGATGCTTTCCTCCCTATCTACAGTCTGATGCTTTCCTCCCCATCTACAGTCTGATGCTTTCCTCCCTATCTACAGTCTGATGCTTTCCTCCTGATCCACAGTTTGATGCTTTCCTCCCTATCTACAGTCTGATGCTTTCCTCCCTATCTACAGTCTGATGCTTTCCTCCCTATCTACAATCTGATGCTTTCCTCCCTATCCACAGTCTGATGCTTTCCTCCCTATCTACAGTCTGATGCTTTCCTCCCCATCTACAGTCTGATGCTTTCCTCCCTATCTACAGTCTGATGCTTTCCTCCTGATCCACAGTTTGATGCTTTCCTCCCTATCTACAGTCTGATGCTTTCCTCCTGATCCACAGTTTGATGCTTTCCTCCCTATCTACAGTCTGATGCTTTCCTCCCTATCTACAGTCTGATGCTTTCCTCCCTATCTACAATCTGATGCTTTCCTCCTGATCCACAGTTTGATGCTTTCCTCCCTATCTACAATCTGATGCTTTCCTCCCTATCTACAGTCTGATGCTTTCCTCCCTATCTACAGTCTGATGCTTTCCTCCTGATCCACAGTTTGATGCTTTCCTCCCTATCTACAATCTGATGCTTTCCTCCCCATCTACAATCTGATGCTTTCCTCCCTATCTACAATCTGATGCTTTCCTCCCGATCCACAGTCTGATGCTTTCCTCCCTATCTACAATCTGATGCTTTCCTCCCTATCTACAGTCTGATGCTTTCCTCCCTATCTACAATCTGATGCTTTCCTCCCTATCTACAATCTGATGCTTTCCTCCCTATCTACAATCTGATGTTTTCCTCCCTATCTACAATCTGATGCTTTCCTCCCTATCCACAGTCTGATGCTTTCCTCCCCATCTACAGTCTAATGCTTTCCTCCCCATCTACAGTCTGATGCTTTCCTCCCTATCCACAGTCTGATGCTTTCCTCCCTATCTACAATCTGATGTTTTCCTCCCTATCTACAATCTGATGCTTTCCTCCCTATCTACAATCTGATGTTTTCCTCCCTATCTACAATCTGATGCTTTCCTCCCTATATACAATCTGATGTTTTCCTCCCTATATATAATCTGATGCTTTCCTCCCTATATATAATCTGATGTTTTCCTCCCTATCTACAATCTGATGCTTTCCTCCCTATCTACAATCTGATGTTTTCCTCCCTATCTACAATCTGATGCTTTCCTCCCCATCTACAATCTGATGTTTTCCTCCCTATCTACAATCTGATGCTTTCCTCCCCATCTACAATCTGATGCTTTCCTCCCTATCTACAATCTGATGCTTTTCTCCCTATCTACAATCTGATGTTTTCCTCCCTATCCACAGTCTGATGCTTTTCTCCCTATCTACAATCTGATGCTTTCCTCCCTATGTACAATATGATGCTTTCCTCCCTATATATAATCTGATGTTTTCCTCCCTATCTACAGTCTGATGCTTTCCTCCCTATCTACAATCTGATGTTTTCCTCCCTATCTACAATCTGATGCTTTCCTCCCCATCTGCAATCTGATGCTTTCCTCCCCATCTACAATCTGATGCTTTCCTCCCCATCTACAATCTGATGCTTTCCTCCCGATCCACAGTCTGATGCTTTCCTCCCTATCTACAATCTAATGCTTTCCTCCCTATCTACAATCTGATGCTTTCCTCCCTATATATAATCTGATGCTTTCCTCCCTATCTACAATCTGATGCTTTCCTCCCTATCTACAATCTGATGCTTTCCTCCCTATATATAATCTGATGCTTTCCTCCCTATCTACAATCTAATGCTTTCCTCCCTATCTACAATCTGATGCTTTCCTCCCTATATATAATCTGATGCTTTCCTCCCTATCTACAATCTGATGTTTTCCTCCCTATCTACAATCTGATGCTTTCCTCCCTATATATAATCTGATGTTTTCCTCCCTATCTACAGTCTGATGCTTTCCTCCCGATCCACAGTCTGATGCTTTCCTCCCTATCTACAATCTAATGCTTTCCTCTCTATCTACAATCTGATGCTTTCCTCCCTATCTACAATCTGATGCTTTCCTCCCTATATATAATCTGATGTTTTCCTCCCTATCTACAATCTGATGTTTTCCTCCCTATCTACAATCTGATGCTTTCCTCCCTATATATAATCTGATGCTTTCCTCCCTATCTACAATCTGATGCTTTCCTCCCTATCTACAATCTGATGCTTTCCTCCCTATCTACAATCTGATGCTTTCCTCCCTATCTACAATCTGATGCTTTCCTCCCTATATATAATCTGATGCTTTCCTCCCTATCTACAATCTGATGCTTTCCTCCCTATCTACAATCTGATGCTTTCCTCCCTATCTACAATCTGATGCTTTCCTCCCTATCTACAATCTGATGCTTTCCTCCCCATCTACAGTCTGATGCCTTCCTCCCTATCTACAATCTGATGCTTTCCTCCCTATCCATAATCTGATGCTTTCCTCCCTATCTACAATCTGATGCTTTCCTCCCTATCCACAGTCTGATGCTTTCCTCCCGATCCACAGTCTGATGCTTTCCTCCCGATCCACAGTCTGATGCTTTCCTCCCTATCTACAATCTGATGCTTTCCTCCCCATCTACAATCTGATGCTTTCCTCCCCATCTACAGTCTGATGCTTTCCTCCCTATCTACAGTCTGATGCTTTCCTCCCCATCTACAGTCTGATGCTTTCCTCCCTATCTACAGTCTGATGCTTTCCTCCCTATCCACAGTCTGATGCTTTCCTCCCTATCCACAGTCTGATGCTTTCCTCCCTATCCACAGTCTGATGCTTTCCTCCCTATCTACAGTCTGATGCTTTCCTCCCTATCCACAGTCTGATGCTTTCCTCCCTATCCACAGTCTGATGCTTTCCTCCCCATCTACAGTCTGATGCTTTCCTCCCCATCTACAGTCTGATGCTTTCCTCCCTATCTACAGTCTGATGCTTTCCTCCCTATCTACAGTCTGATGCTTTCCTCCCTATCTACAGTCTGATGCTTTCCTCCCTATCTACAGTCTGATGCTTTCCTCCCTATCTACAGTCTGATGCTTTCCTCCCTATCCACAGTCTGATGCTTTCCTCCCTATCTACAGTCTGATGCTTTCCTCCCTATCTACAGTCTGATGCTTTCCTCCCTATCTACAGTCTGATGCTTTCCTCCCTATCTACAGTCTGATGCTTTTCTCCCTATCCACAGTCTGATGCTTTCCTCCCTATCCACAGTCTGATGCTTTCCTCCCTATCTACAATCTGATGCTTTCCTCCCTATCTACAGTCTGATGCTTTCCTCCCTATCCACAGTCTGATGCTTTCCTCCCCATCTACAGTCTGATGCTTTCCTCCCCATCTACAGTCTGATGCTTTCCTCCCTATCCACAGTCTGATGCTTTCCTCCCTATCTACAATCTGATGCTTTCCTCCCTATCCACAGTCTGATGCTTTCCTCCCTATCTACAGTCTGATGCTTTCCTCCCTATCCACAGTCTGATGCTTTCCTCCCCATCTACAATCTGATGCTTTCCTCCCCATCTACAGTCTGATGATTTCCTCCCTATCTACAATCTGATGCTTTCCTCCCCATCTACAGTCTGATGCTTTCCTCCCTATCTACAATCTGATGCTTTCCTCCCTATCCACAGTCTGATGCTTTCCTCCCTATCCACAGTCTGATGCTTTCCTCCCTATCTACAATCTGATGCTTTCCTCCCTATCTACAGTCTGATGCTTTCCTCCCTATCTACAGTCTGATGCTTTCCTCCTGATCCACAGTCTGATGCTTTCCTCCCTATCTACAATCTGATGCTTTCCTTCCCATCTACAATCTGATGCTTTCCTCCCCATCTACAGTCTGATGCTCTCCTCCCTATCTACAATCTGATGCTTTCCTCCCTATCTACAATCTGATGCTTTCCTCCCTATCTACAGTCTGATGCTTTCCTCCCTATCTACAGTCTGATGCTTTCCTCCCCATCTACAGTCTGATGCTTTCCTCCCCATCTACAATCTGATGCTTTCCTCCCTATCTACAGTCTGATGCTTTCCTCCCCATCTACAGTCTGATGCTTTCCTCCCCATCTACAATCTGATGCTTTCCTCCCTATCTACAGTCTGATGCTTTCCTCCCTATCTACGATCTGATGCTTTCCTCCCTATCTACAATCTGATGCTTTCCTCCCTATCTACAATCTGATGCTTTCCTCCCCATCTACAGTCTGATGCTTTCCTCCCCATCTACAGTCTGATGCTTTCCTCCCTATCTACAATCTGATGCTTTCCTCCCTATCTACAGTCTGATGCTTTCCTCCCTATCTACAGTCTGATGCTTTCCTCCCCATCTACAATCTGATGCTTTCCTCCCTATCTACAGTCTGATGCTTTCCTCCCTATCTACAGTCTGATGCTTTCCTCCCCATCTACAGTCTGATGCTTTCCTCCCCATCTACAGTCTGATGCTTTCCTCCCCATCTACAATCTGATGCTTTCCTCCCCATCTACAGTCTGATGCTTTCCTCCCCATCTACAGTCTGATGCTTTCCTCCCTATCTACAATCTGATGCTTTCCTCCCTATCTACAGTCTGATGCTTTCCTCCCTATCTACAGTCTGATGCTTTCCTCCCCATCTACAATCTGATGCTTTCCTCCCTATCTACAGTCTGATGCTTTCCTCCCTATCTACAGTCTGATGCTTTCCTCCCTATCTACAATCTGATGCTTTCCTCCCTATCTACAATCTGATGCTTTCCTCCCTATCTACAATCTGATGCTTTCCTCCCTATCTACAGTCTGATGCTTTCCTCCCTATCTACAGTCTGATGCTTTCCTCCCTATCTACAGTCTGATGCTTTCCTCCTGATCCACAGTTTGATGCTTTCCTCCCCATCTACAATCTGATGCTTTCCTCCCTATCCACAGTCTGATGCTTTCCTCCCTATCTACAGTCTGATGCTTTCCTCCCCATCTACAGTCTGATGCTTTCCTCCCTATCTACAGTCTGATGCTTTCCTCCTGATCCACAGTTTGATGCTTTCCTCCCTATCTACAGTCTGATGCTTTCCTCCCTATCTACAGTCTGATGCTTTCCTCCCTATCTACAATCTGATGCTTTCCTCCCTATCCACAGTCTGATGCTTTCCTCCCTATCTACAGTCTGATGCTTTCCTCCCCATCTACAGTCTGATGCTTTCCTCCCTATCTACAGTCTGATGCTTTCCTCCTGATCCACAGTTTGATGCTTTCCTCCCTATCTACAGTCTGATGCTTTCCTCCTGATCCACAGTTTGATGCTTTCCTCCCTATCTACAGTCTGATGCTTTCCTCCCTATCTACAATCTGATGCTTTCCTCCTGATCCACAGTTTGATGCTTTCCTCCCTATCTACAATCTGATGCTTTCCTCCCTATCTACAGTCTGATGCTTTCCTCCCTATTTACAGTCTGATGCTTTCCTCCTGATCCACAGTTTGATGCTTTCCTCCCTATCTACAATCTGATGCTTTCCTCCCCATCTACAATCTGATGCTTTCCTCCCTATCTACAATCTGATGCTTTCCTCCCGATCCACAGTCTGATGCTTTCCTCCCTATCTACAATCTGATGCTTTCCTCCCTATCTACAGTCTGATGCTTTCCTCCCTATCTACAATCTGATGCTTTCCTCCCTATCTACAATCTGATGCTTTCCTCCCTATCTACAATCTGATGTTTTCCTCCCTATCTACAATCTGATGCTTTCCTCCCTATCCACAGTCTGATGCTTTCCTCCCCATCTACAGTCTAATGCTTTCCTCCCCATCTACAGTCTGATGCTTTCCTCCCTATCCACAGTCTGATGCTTTCCTCCCTATCTACAATCTGATGCTTTCCTCCCTATCCACAGTCTGATGCTTTCCTCCCTATCTACAGTCTGATGCTTTCCTCCCTATCCACGTCTGATGCTTTCCTCCCCATCTACAATCTGATGCTTTCCTCCCCATCTACAGTCTGATGATTTCCTCCCTATCTACAATCTGATGCTTTCCTCCCCATCTACAGTCTGATGCTTTCCTCCCTATCTACAATCTGATGCTTTCCTCCCTATCCACAGTCTGATGCTTTCCTCCCTATCCACAGTCTGATGCTTTCCTCCCTATCTACAATCTGATGCTTTCCTCCCTATCTACAGTCTGATGCTTTCCTCCCTATCTACAGTCTGATGCTTTCCTCCTGATCCACAGTCTGATGCTTTCCTCCCTATCTACAATCTGATGCTTTCCTCCCCATCTACAATCTGATGCTTTCCTCCCCATCTACAGTCTGATGCTTTCCTCCCCATCTACAGTCTGATGCTTTCCTCCCTATCTACAATCTGATGCTTTCCTCCCTATCTACAATCTTATGCTTTCCTCCCTATCTACAGTCTGATGCTTTCCTCCCTATCTACAGTCTGATGCTTTCCTCCCTATCTACAGTCTGATGCTTTCCTCCCCATCTACAATCTGATGCTTTCCTCCCTATCTACAGTCTGATGCTTTCCTCCCCATCTACAGTCTGATGCTTTCCTCCCCATCTACAATCTGATGCTTTCCTCCCTATCTACAGTCTGATGCTTTCCTCCCTATCTACGATCTGATGCTTTCCTCCCTATCTACAATCTGATGCTTTCCTCCCTATCTACAATCTGATGCTTTCCTCCCCATCTACAGTCTGATGCTTTCCTCCCCATCTACAGTCTGATGCTTTCCTCCCCATCTACAATCTGATGCTTTCCTCCCTATCTACAGTCTGATGCTTTCCTCCCTATCTACAGTCTGATGCTTTCCTCCCCATCTACAGTCTGATGCTTTCCTCCCCATCTACAGTCTGATGCTTTCCTCCCCATCTACAATCTGATGCTTTCCTCCCTATCTACAGTCTGATGCTTTCCTCCCTATCTACAATCTGATGCTTTCCTCCCTATCTACAATCTGATGCTTTCCTCCCTATCTACAATCTGATGCTTTCCTCCCTATCTACAGTCTGATGCTTTCCTCCCTATCTACAGTCTGATGCTTTCCTCCCTATCTACAGTCTGATGCTTTCCTCCTGATCCACAGTTTGATGCTTTCCTCCCCATCTACAATCTGATGCTTTCCTCCCTATCCACAGTCTGATGCTTTCCTCCCTATCTACAGTCTGATGCTTTCCTCCCCATCTACAGTCTGATGCTTTCCTCCCTATCTACAGTCTGATGCTTTCCTCCTGATTCACAGTTTGATGCTTTCCTCCCTATCTACAGTCTGATGCTTTCCTCCCTATCTACAGTCTGATGCTTTCCTCCCTATCTACAATCTGATGCTTTCCTCCTGATCCACAGTTTGATGCTTTCCTCCCTATCTACAATCTGATGCTTTCCTCCCTATCTACAGTCTGATGCTTTCCTCCCTATCTACAGTCTGATGCTTTCCTCCTGATCCACAGTTTGATGCTTTCCTCCCTATCTACAATCTGATGCTTTCCTCCCCATCTACAATCTGATGCTTTCCTCCCTATCTACAGTCTGATGCTTTCCTCCCTATCTACAATCTGATGCTTTCCTCCCTATCTACAGTCTGATGCTTTCCTCCCTATCTACAGTCTGATGCTTTCCTCCCTATCTACAATCTGATGCTTTCCTCCCGATCCACAGTCTGATGCTTTCCTCCCTATCTACAATCTGATGCTTTCCTCCCTATCTACAGTCTGATGCTTTCCTCCCTATCTACAATCTGATGCTTTCCTCCCTATCTACAATCTGATGCTTTCCTCCCTATCTACAATCTGATGTTTTCCTCCCTATCTACAATCTGATGCTTTCCTCCCTATCTACAATCTGATACAGTTTCGCTTTGATGATTGGTAGATGAGTGAATATTTAGAAATTGGAATTTACCATCATCAACAAGTTTTTCTCAAGGGTTTACTCCACAGTAGATCAATTTGCTGCGTATCCCAAGTACCCCAAAGCCTCTAAATGCCCTGAAAAGACGTGTGTATCCAACCCCTTTGTTTTAACACAAACACAGTAGTGTCAAACACTAGTAATGTCAAAGTTACCTCAAAATATGGCTAAATGGGTGATAACAAAGGTAGCCAACTGTCATGGGCTTTTTAACAAAGGGTGGTGTAAAAATGATCCCTGGATTAGGAACAGGTTTGTTGTTTGTTAAATGAAGAAGCAATAGTTGTTAAATAAGGAGTCCAAAAATTATCCATTTTTTTGTGAGCAGCTGTTTGGAAAATGATGAAGAAATAGCTTTTTAAAAAGCGGTGCAAAAATTATCCCATTTTTAGGGAACAGTTTCAGGTTTATTTACCCTACACAGAGTAGATTTCCCTGCAGCAGTACAGTATAGCTGTCAATCGGAAGTAGCAGCAAATGCATAGTATAGAAGTATACAATATAACGGGATAGATAAGGAGATCTTGCCACTGGTTCAATCCGCTAAGCCAGAAGTCCATGGAGTCAGGATCAGGGCATCATATAGAACACCATTGTTGTTATCCTTATCCATTTGACTCTAATTGTCAGCCTTGTCCTCTGCTTGTGCTTGGAATAACTCAGTGTCCCCCTCTATGTCCACTTACTGCTGCTGCTTCTTTTCAACATCCTGCTGCATGTAACATGGACCTCGAAGGTCCCTAATAACACCAGGATCAACATGTAGAAGTTGCTGTTCTTCCTCTGTATCCTATTGCATCCTTGTGACTGCTTTTTCAAATATAAATATACAGTCATATGAAAAAGTTTGGGCACCCCTATTAATGTTAACCTTTTTTCTTTATAACAATTTGGGTTTTTGCAACAGCTATTTCAGTTTCATATATCTAATAACTGATGGACTGAGTAATATTTCTGGATTGAAATGAGGTTTATTGTACCAACAGAAAATGTGCAATACACATTTAAACAAAATTTGAACGGTGCAAAAGTATTGGCACCTCAACATAAAAGTGACATTAATATTTTGTAGATCCTCCTTTTGCAAAAATCACAGCCTCTAGTGGCTTCCTGTAGCTTTTAATGAGTTACTGGATCCTGGATGAAGGTAGATTTGACCATTCCTGTTTACAAAACAATTCCAGTTCAGTTAAGTTTGCTGGTCGCCGAGCATGGACAGCCGCTTCACATCATCCCACAGATGTGCAATGATATTCAGGTCTGGGGGCTGGGATGGCCATTCCAGAACATTGTAATTGTTCCTCTGCATGAATGCCTGAGTAGATTTGGAGCGGTGTTTTGGATCATTGTCTTGCTGAAATATCCATCCCCTGCGTAACTTCAACTTCGTCACTGATTCCTGCACATTATTGTCAAGAATCTGCTGATACTGAGTTGAATCCATGCGACCCTCAACTTTAACAAGATTCCCGATGCCGGCATTGGTCACACAGCCCCAAAGCATGATGGAACCTCCACCAAATTTTACTGTGGGTAGCAAGTGCTTTTCTTGGAATGCTGTGTTTTTTGCCTCCATGCATAACGCCTTTTTGTATGACCAAACAACTCAATCTTTGTTTCATCAGTCCACAGGACCTTCTTCCAAAATGTAACTGGCTTGTCCAAATGTGCTTTTGCATACCTCAGGCGACTCTGTTTGTGGCGTGCTTGCAGAAACGGCTTCTTTCGCATCACTCTCCCATACAGCTTCTCCTTGTGCAACGTGCGCTGTATGGTTGACCGATGCACAGTGACACCATCTGCAGCAAGATGATGCTGCAAGTCTTTGGAGGTGGTCTGTGGATTGTCCATGACTGTTCTCACCATTCTTCTTCTCTGCCTTTCTGATATTTTTCTTGGCCTTCCACTTCTGGGCGTAACAAGAACTGTACCTGTGTTCTTCCATTTCCTTACTATGTTCCTCACAGTGGAAACTGACAGTTTAAATCTTTGAGACAACTTTTTGTACCTTCCCCTGAACAACTATGTTGAATAATCTTTGTTGTCAGATCATTTGAGAGTTCTTTTGAGGAGCCCATGATGCCACTCTTCATAGGAGATTCAAATAGGAGAACAACTTGCAAGTGGCCACCTTAAATACCTTTTCTCATGATTGGATACATCTGCCTATGATGTTCAAAGCTCAATGAGGTTACAAAACCAATTTAGTGCTTTAGTAAATCAGTAAAAAGTAGTTAGGAGTGTTCAAATCAAGAAATTGATAAGGGTGCCCATACTTTTGCACCGGTCAAATTTTGTTTAAATGCTGATTGCACATTTTCTGTTAGTACAATAAACCTCATTTCAATCCAGAAATATTACTCAGTCCATCAGTTATTAGATATATGAAACTGAAATAGCAAAAACCCAAATTGTTATAAAGAATAAAGGTTAACATTAATAGGGGTGTCCAAACTTTTTCATTTGACTGTAATGGGAAGGACATTGCTAATGGCACAATTGTCCATACTTATAAATTTAGTAGCCTCATCAAAGGGCCCCAAGTAGACAACATGCATCACTCATCAGATGCCAAAGGCAGATTTTCAAAGTAACCCACAGGCCTTGATATAGATAGATTCTGGTTTTCCTTGTTTGGAGAATCCCACCCCACACCTTGGATCCCTTTTACCTATTCACTGTGACTGCCAGCCTTGTCCTCTGCTTTTGCTTGCAATAACTCTGTGTCCCTCTCCATGTCCATTTACTGCTGCTGCTCCTCTTCAACATCCTGCTGCATATAACATGGACCTTGAAGGTTCCCAATAACACCAGGATCAACATGTAGAAGTTGCTGTTCTTCCTCTGTATCCTATTGCATCCTTGTGACTGCTTTTTCAAATATAAATATAATGGGAAGGACATTGCTAATGGCACAAGTGTCCATACTTACAAATTTAGTAGCTTCAGCGACGTGCCCCAGTAGATAACATGCGTTCCTCATCAGCTGCCAAAGGCAGATTTCAAAGTAAGCCACAGGCCTTGATATAGATGGATCCTGGTTTTCCTTGTTTGGAGAATCTCACCCCACACCTTTGCTTTCTTAACCCAATGCAGTGAACATAGCCTATATGTCTGATGAAGGGTATTTGCTGCGCAATACTGTATATACCATGGTGTAACCGATGGATATGACATTCTGACAATAAATCCTTCACTTCCGCCTCAGTGACATAATCTTCCTTCACTTGTACTTTCCTCTATATCTACAATCTCATACATTTCAGCCCTTCCTGAAGACTTGGGTGGCTTTCTCCCTCTAAACACTTTATCATCTTGTACAACTTTACTTTCCTACCTGCTGCTATCCCTAATACTAATAAAAAATAGGGTGGGGAGCGGACAGAGGTCGCACAGCCAGGAACAGTGTGGTGTCAAATCTATGTTAGAAGCAGCAGGACAGTCAGCTATGTGACGAAGTTACAGAGACTCTACATTTACAAAATCTGTTACATAGTTAGACAGTTACATATCTATGTTAGAAGCAGCAGGACAGCCAGCTATGTGGAGGAGTTACACAGACTCTACATTTACAAATCTATTACATTGTTTATTACATTGTTAGACAGTTACATATCTATGTCAGAAGCAGCAGGACAGCCAGCTATGTGACGAAGTTACACAGACTCTACATTTACAAAATCTGTTACATAGTTAGACAGTTACATATCTATGTTAGAAGCAGCAGGACAGCCAGCTATGTGATGAAGTTACACAGACTCTACATTTACAAAATCTGTTACATAGACAGTTACATATCTATGTTAGAAGCAGCAGGACAGCCAGCTATGTGACGAAGTTACACAGACTCTACATTTACAAAATCTGTTACATAGTTAGACAGTTACATATCTATGTTAGAAGCAGCAGGACAGCCAGCTATGTGGAGGAGTTACACAGACTCTACATTTACAAATCTATTACATTGTTAGACAGTTACATATCTATGTCAGAAGCAGCAGGACAGCCAGCTATGTGACGAAGTTACACAGACTCTACATTTACAAAATCTGTTACATAGTTAGACAGGTACATATCTATGTTAGAAGCAGCAGGACAGCCAGCTATGTGATGAAGTTACACAGACTCTACATTTACAAAATCTGTTACATAGACAGTTACATATCTATGTTAGAAGCAGCAGGACAGCCAGCTATGTGACGAAGTTACACAGACTCTACATTTACAAAATCTGTTACATAGTTAGACAGCTACATATCTATAAAGAGAAACCAAGGGAAAAATTGTGAAAACATACCCTGCTGTAACTAAATAAAAGCATAGTGCATATAAACATAGGATACTTAGTAAACACTGTTTTTGATCAAAAAAAGCATAAAGCTATCCCACCAACGACAAGGTGTACGCAGTTGGGATAGTACCTACACTCTCTAATATTAAAACCTTACCATGGGTCTAAAATAGGCCTCAATGTGACTAAGGGCTGAGAGTGACCGGGTCCCAACAGGACACACACAGTCAGGGGGATGCACAGAATGAAATGCCCGGCTCACTAAGAGGGAGGGCCACACCCTATTTGTACTGAATACAAAGAAAACTACATAAAAATAAAAAAGTGAGCCCTTAGCCACATTGAGGCCTATTTTAGACCCATGGTAAGGTTTTAATATTAGAGAGTGTAGGTACTATCCCCACTGTGTACACCTTGTCGTTGGGATATCTTTATGTTTTTTTTTATATCAAAAACAGTGTTTACTAAGTACCCTATGTTTATATGCACTATGCTTTTATTTAGTTACAGCAGGGTATGTTTTCACAATTTTTCCCTTGGTTTCTCTTTGTCTTATGGCCAGTGTGAACATGAGCTCACAAGCTCCATGTATACCATCTCATACTCTGGCTCACTTTTTTGTTTTTATCTAGTTACATATCTATGTCAGAAGCAGCAGGACAGACAGCTATGTGACGAAGTTACACAGACTCTACATTTACAAATCTATTACATGGTTAGACAGTTACATATCTATGTTAGAAGTAGCAGGACAGTCAGCTATGTGATGAAGTTACACAGACTCTACATTTACAAAATCGGTTACATAGTTAGACAGTTACATATCTATGTCAGAAGCAGCAGGACAGCCAGCTATGTGACAGAGTTACACAGACTTTACATTTACAAAATCTATTACATTGTTAGAGAATTACATATCTATGTTAGAAGCAGCAGGACAGATAGCTATGTGACAGTTATACAGACTCTACATGTACAAATCTATTACATAGTTAGACAGTTACAAATCTATGTTAGAAGCAGCAGGACAGCCAGCTATGTGACGAAATTACATAGACTCTACATTTACAAATCTATTACATAGTTAGACAGTTACATATCTATGTCAGAAGCAGCAGGACAGCCAGCTATGTGACAGTTACACAGACGCTACATTCACAAAATCTATTACATTGTTAGACTGTTACATATCTTTGTTTGAAGCAGTAGTACAGCCAGCTATGTGATGAAGTTACACAGACTCTACATTTACAAAATCATAGTTATATTTCTTAAATAATCAATTCGATATTTATCATAAAAGCATGGAATTTATCATGGAAATTATATTTCCCATATTTATATGTAAACATATCTAAAAGATACATCATATCTTTATTAAATTTTCTAGAGAAGCAGTAGTACGGCAATGCTACAGAACGGGAGTATTCCTCATGAAAACTACATACATGGTAAACCCGGATAAATGTTGTTTCCTCTTTTGTTTAATGATATTGCAGTTTATTTATGATTTTACTACTTCTTTTTTTAATAATAACTTATAATATTGGTTCCTTTTCTGACTTCCTGAGGCTGCGGTCACATGCTATGGGGAAGATTTGGATTTGCAGATAAGAGTATGTCCACATGAGTTGGATTTGCATTATGCGTTGTTTATATGAATGTGAAAAATATTTTACACAAATATTTCATATTTCTATGCAACATTATGAACATTACTACATACATCTACCACCTTAAATTGTAAATGTATTATTATTTATTTATTATTTGTTGCAGAAATAGATCTAGGGTCGGAGGATACTGCGGAATATGATAATCAGCTGGACGGCACTATTACATTTTTAGCAAAAATAACAGAAAGGGGAAAAACAGAACCACTTGGTAATATATTGTCATTATTATCAAAAGCATATTGTAACATGCAGGGATTATTTAAAGTGAAGAAGACCCCCATACACTATAATCTAAAGTCAACCAAACCTATTAATATTGTAGGGATTGACCACCAGTATAATGTGTTTGGGGTCTCCTAACTGTACCCTGTATACAGATTGTATAAAGGAGAGAAAAATCCGGCATGTTGGATTTCCAATGAGCCAAGTGTTCATGTGTACGGGAGAAAAAGCTATATAATGTGTATGGGGGAGAGTCATGCTTCCTATTCTGTACATATGACTTTCAGCTTTCTCATTGTCATCACAGACAGGAGTACATTGATATACAGTAGATAACATGGGATCCATCATTCACAATACATAGTGTCACAGCTCACCTCCTCTCCCTTATGTACAATGACTGAAAACACAGCTATATCCAGAAGATAACACAGGATCCACCATTCACAATAGGTGATATCACAGCTCACCTCCTCCTCCTGTACAATAACTGATAACATCTCTGTACACAGCTGATAACACATGATCCATCATTAACAATAGGTGATGTCACAGCTCACCTCCTCTTCCTCCTGTACAATGACTGTTAACACCTCTATATATAGTAGATAACACAATATCCACCATTCACAATAGGTGATGTCACAGCTCACCTCCTCCCCTTCTGTACAATGACTGAAAACACCGCTATATACAGAAGATAACACAGGATCCACCAATCACAATAGGTGATATCACAGCTCACCTCCTCCTCCTGTACAATAACTGATAACACCTCTGTACACTGCTGATAACACATGATCCATCATTAACAATAGGTGATGTCACAGCTCACCTCCTCTTCCTCCTGTACAATGACTGATAACACCTCTATATAGAGTAGATAACACAATATCCACCATTCACAATATGTGATGTCACAGCTCACCTCCTCCCCTTCTGTACAATGACTGAAAACACCACTATATACAGAAGATAACACAGGATCCACCATTAACAATAGGTGATGTCACAGCTCACCTCCTCGCCCTCCTGTTCAATGACTGATAACACTTCTATATACAGTAGAAAACACAGGATCCATCATTCACAATATGTAATATCACAGCTCACCTCCTCCCCCTCCAGTACAATGACTGATAACACCTCTATAACACAGGATCCACCATTCATAATAGATAATGTCACAACTCACCTCCTCCTGTGCAATGACTAATAACACATCTATATACAGTAGATAACACAGGATACACCATTCACAATAGGTGATGTCACAGCTCACCTCCTGCCCCTCCTTTACAATAACTGACAAGACCTCCGCTAGATTAGGTGAACTCTCTATCAGTATTAATTCGATGCATTGTCACCAATCTTACAAATCAAAGACATTTCTTGCGAAGCTAAAACCTTTTTTGCTCCTAATTTTAGGAATTGATAATCCTGTATTTTCAAATGAAGAGGAGCAGAATGTGGGATTAAATCTGACACCCTGGCTGTCCAACGAGGACGCCGTCGTCCCATCCCAAAGGGCTCGGATACAGATCCCTTGCTCTCCAGGCAACTTTAGGAGGCTGACTCCTTTCCGAATCAGCAACCGATCGGTGGATTCCGCTATGGTAAATGATGGCACAGAGGAGCGACCTAGGGCTTTCCTGCCGGAGACAACGAACATGTAAGAAGACGGTAATTACTTAAAGATTCTCTATTTCATAAGAAACCAAATGGACCTGCACATTCACACTCCTCCAGAATGAAGAAAGCCATTACATCGATTATTGCATCACTGATATGAGGATTCTTCTCTCTGGAGGAGAATAATTTGCAAACTTTTTTCCCATAAATAAGTTTCCATATACACAACTGGATCTCTGCAATAAGAGCGAGGACTCAGCACTAGTGATGTGCAAACCAGAACTGTAAAGTTCGAGATTTCTACCGGATACCTAGTGTCCATGCGCGGTCCCTGACCAAGGACTTCTCAGGGAAATCCGTGTAACCGAGTTCAGCCACTCGGATAATAATAGAAATTAAAAAAGAAAAAAGGATGAAGAAATAAAGCAGGATCGATATACTTTACAACCTTCCGGGTCCGCTCATTAACCCTCATACATATTCGCTGTTTCCCCCGCCCACCATCAGTCCCGGCATCTGTGATTAGTTGCAGTCAGACCGTGCCCACACTGTGTAACCGCGTCTGTGATTACAATCACACATGCTGTCTGCGTCCTATAGTGGTGTAAAAATAAATAAATTAAAAAATTGGCGTAGGGTCCCCCCAATATTATGATACCCAGCACAGATAAAGCATACGGCTACAGGCTTTGACCCCAACCATGCACTTATCTTGGCTCTGTATCAAAATAACAGGAACCGCATGCAGCTTTTTAAAAAATTATTTAAATAATTTAGAAAACAAGCGTGCGGCCCCCTCCAATTTACAAGATACCCAGCCAAAATAAAGCCAACAGCTAGGGTCTGATATTTTCAGGTTGGGGAGGCCCATGGTTATTGGGGCCCCCCGGGCTAAAAATAGCAGCATGCAGCCACCCAGGATTGTCACATCCATTATATGTAACAATCCCGATACTTTACCTGGCTCATTCCAATTGCCTTGGTGCGGTGGATGGAAATTGGGGTAATATTAGATATTAATGACAGCTCACAGCTCACTTACTAATCTTGAAAGTGAAAAGAAATAAGCGCAAGAAAAATCCTTTATTTGAAATAAAATACAAACCCCCCCACCCTATTTCTCCAATTTATTAACCCCACAAACACCCAGGCCTGACGTAATCCACACGACGCCCTACAACGATCTCGGCTCTGCTACATTCTGAAGTTGCAGTGCAGGCACAAAACGTGACCGCCTGCTGTGATTTTAGGCAGAGGCTGACTGAGCCGCAGCTGTGAGTAGTGACATCACTGAGTTTATGTGCGGTGGCAGCTGGAGATTCCCACGGTACCCCACCTGTGACCACTGGTAAACTCACCTCAGGTGAACTAATTGAACTCAGCGACCTCACCTCAGGTGAACTAAGTTCAATCAGAACTGCATCTCCTGACAGAAAACTGCATTCTTTTGCCAAGAGATGCAGATTTGGTGCTGAAATTTATACACCAAATTTCTGCACCAAATTGACATCTTCTGGCAAAAAAATACATCAAAATGAAATGCGGTTTGATGCAATAATGATGAGATTTCTTTGCCAGGAGATGTAGATTTGGTGCAGGAATATGGTGTATAAATTTCAGCACCAAATTTGCATCTCCTAGCAGAAAACTGCACCGAAAGGGCTTCAAAACTACAAATGGCAATGAAAAATAATGAAACTAATAATCAAAATAAAAAAGTGGCAAGGATCTTGGAAGACAGTGACACATAAACTTTTTTCTGGAAAAAAAAGTGTTTTCATTGTCGAAAAGCAGTAAAGTTTGAAAAACTCCATACACTTCTATGGACGATACAAATGCAGCCATGTATTGAGAGTTCTTCTGGTATATTTATGGCTTGTCAACAGACCATGTCATAAATGGCTCAAAGTTGCAGATCCCGCCGCTGTGATCCAGATCTATCCTCTATCTCTTGTGCTGTCAGAAACAAGAGGAGGCCGCGCATGCGCATCACTCTCCCGCCACTTGCCTTAGAGTTCCCAAAAATGTACCTAAGGCTATGTGCGCACTTAGCGTTTTTACCTGCGTTTCCACAGCGCTTTGAACTGCAGCGTTTTAATGCCAAAAGGCATGCGTTTTGATTTCCAGGCAAAGTCTATGGGAAATCAGGATTTCTTGTGCGCACAATGCTGTTAAAAACGCAGCGTTTTAGTTGCAGAAAATTTGGCAAAAACTCAGCGTTTAAAGAAGCAGCATGTCAATAGTTTTTGCCATTTTGGCTGCGTTTTGCTAACATTGGAGTCAATGTGAAGTTACAAAACACAATCTACTTCAAAATTCTAGCGTTTAACATGCTTTTTTGGACCACTTTGGACCAATCTGCAATTTTTGGATGCAGAAAACATGCTTTTTGGACCAATTAAATGCATGCGTTTTTGATCCCTTTATGGTCCCTTTACACACACACACATAGTCCGACAATTAAATGCTTGAAAATCAATAAATAAATGTAATTTTATGCATAAATATTAGCACAAAGTTATGATTTTATTAAAATAAGCCATTTTTTGTATGATTTTAATATTGATATTTGTTATCATTTTTTTTATAGTGTTTGAATGTTTAATCTTTATTTAGTAGTGTATTTGTAGTCAAAACGCATTTGATTTTAAGCAGTGAAAAAGCATGAAAAATGCGGTAAAAATGCGGTAAAAACGCAAGCGTATTTATAGCGTTTTTGTAGTCAAAACCAAATTTGACAAAAAACATTTCTGCCAGAGGATGCGTTTAGAACTGCAACTACCTCAACGCAAAGTGCGCACATAGCCTAATAGAGATACAGTGCCTAAAAGTAGTCTTCAACCCCCTGCAGATTTAGCAGGTTTGATAAGATGCAAATAAGTTAGAGCCTGCAAACTTCAAACAAGAGCAGGATTTATTAACAGATGCATAAATCTTACAAACCAACAAGTTATGTTGCTCAGTTACATTTTAATAAATTTTCAACATAAAAGTGTGGGTCAATTATTATTCAACCCCTAGGTTTAATATTTTGTGGAATAACCCTTGTTTGCAATTACAGCTAATAATCGTCTTTTATAAGACCTGATCAGGCCGGCACAGGTCTCTGGAGTTATCTTGGCCCACTCCTCCATGCAGATCTTCTCCAAGTTATCTAGGTTCTTTGGGTGTCTCATGTGGACTTTAATCTTGAGCTCCTTCCACAAGTTTTCAATTGGGTTAAGGTCAGGAGACTGACTAGGCCACTGCAACACCTTGATTTTTTCCCTCTTGAACCAGGCCTTGGTTTTCTTGGCTGTGTGCTTTGGGTCGTTGTCTTGTTGGAAGATGAAATGACGACCCATCTTAAGATCCTTGATGGAGGAGCGGAGGTTCTTGGCCAAAATCTCCAGGTAGGCCGTGCTATCCATCTTCCCATGGATGCGGACCAGATGGCCAGGCCCCTTGGCTGAGAAACAGCCCCACAGCATGATGCTGCCACCACCATGCTTGACTGTAGGGATGGTATTCTTGGGGTCGTATGCAGTGCCATCCAGTCTCCAAACGTCACGTGTGTGGTTGGCACCAAAGATCTCGATCTTGGTCTCATCAGACCAGAGAACCTTGAACCAGTCTGTCTCAGAGTCCTCCAAGTGATCATGAGCAAACTGCAGACGAGCCTTGACATGACGCTTTGAAAGTAAAGGTACCTTACGGGCTCATCTGGAACGGAGACCATTGCGGTGGAGTACGTTACTTATGGTATTGACTGAAACCAATGTCCCCACTGCCATGAGATCTTCCCGGAGCTCCTTCCTTGTTGTCCTTGGGTTAGCCTTGACTCTTCTTACAAGCCTGGCCTCGGCACGGGAGGAAACTTTCAAAGGCTGTCCAGGCCGTGGAAGGCTAACAGTAGTTCCATAAGTCTTCCACTTCCGGATGATGCTCCCAACAGTGGAGACAGGTAGGCCCAACTCCTTGGAAAGGGTTTTTTACCCCTTGCCAGCCTTGTGACCCTCCTCGATCTTGTCTCTGATGGCCTTGGAATGCTCCTTTGTCTTTCCCATGTTGACCAAGTATGAGTGCTGTTCACAAGTTTGGGGAGGGTCTTAATTAGTCAGAAAAGGCTGGAAAAAGAGATAATTAATCCAAACATGTGAAGCTCATTGTTCTTTGTGCCTGAAATACTTCTTAATACTTTAGGGGAACCAAACAGAATTCTGGTGGATTGAGGGGTTGAATAATAAATGACCTCTGAATAAACTTTTCTCAATTTAAAAAAAAAAAGAAACAACATTCTTTTTTGCTGCAATTCACACTTCCAGGCTGATCTACAGTCCAAATGTCACAATGCCAAGTTACTTCCGAATGTGTAAACCTGCTAAATCTGCAGGGGGTTGAATACTACTTGTAGGCACTGTATGTTCAGATCCCAGAGGTAAAAGCCGCATCTCTCAGACATTTAGGCTATGTGCGCACTTTGCGTCGAGGTAGTTGCAGTTCTAAACGCATCCTCTGGCAGAAATGGTTTTTGTCAAATTTGGTTTTGACCACAAAAACGCTATAAATACACTTGCGTTTTTACCGCATTTTTACCGCGTTTTTCACTGCTTTTTCATTGCTTAAAATCAAATGCGTTTTGACTACAAATACACTACTAAATAAAGATTAAACATTCAAACACTATAAAAAAAAAAGAAAAAAATGATAACAAATATCAATATTAAATTCATACAAAAAATGGCTTATTTTAATCTATATATATAATTGCCTTATTCTGTCTGTCTGTCTGTCTGTCTGTCATGCTCCAAAATTGTGTCCTTCCGGTGACATTGTGTCCTTACGGTGACACAAAGCTGATTGGCCGCTGGGCTTGCCATGGCCCCGCCCCCCCACATGGATTGGCCGCTCGCTCAGGCTGCGCCCCCACACGGATTGGCCAGCCGCTCGCCCAGGCTCCGCCCCCCCCCACAGATTGGCCTCTCGCCCCGGCACCCTGCAGGCATTGGCAACTCGGCCACGCCACGCCACGCCCCCCTCACGCAATGCACGCTAGCTCTGGCGCCCCCCCCGCGCATTCCCCGAACTGACACGATCACGGCTCCCAGGTGAGTACTGTACTCCCGCCCCCCCAACGGGAGCCCACCACATCAGGGTACGCCGCCAACCCAGCCGACACTTACCCTCGCTTTGCTGGCCTTGCCGCCGTATGCTGGTGTGGGCTCCCGTGCGAGCGGGGGACGGGATACGTTGGTAACCATGCTAGCATAGTTACCAGCACATCAAGGTCCTGCAGCGGCGGAAGATCCACACGCACATACATAACAGCACATACACACACATCAGATCACACTCACTCTCACAAACACCTCACACACACATCGCATCCACACACTCACAACATCCTGGGATATCGCTTGCTTCTCGGCCTCGATACTGTGCTGTTGTGACCTTCCAGGACCTGCCGGAGGATCACATGGCCAGAAGCATGTGGTATCTCCGGATGTTGTGAGTATGAGCGCGTATGTGCAATATCGTCAATGTGTGTGTGCGTGAGTGTATGCGATCGGGTGTGTGTGAGTGTATGCGATCGGGTGTGTGTGAGTGTATGCGATCGGGTGTGTGTGAGTGTATGCGATCGGGTGTGTGTGAGTGTATGCGATCGGGTGTGTGTGAGTGTATGCGATTGGGTGTGTGTGAGTGTATGCGATCGGGTGTGTGTGAGTGTATGCGATCGGGTGTGTGTCGGTGTGTGTGAGTGTATGCGATCGGATCTGTGAGTGTCGGCAGAGGAGCATGGCGTGCTGGAGGAGGCTGGGAGGAGAGAGGCTGATCCTGGGGAAGGCTGGGATGGGGAGGCTGATGCTGGGGACAGAGAGGCTGATGCTGGGATGAGAGAGGCTGATGCTGGGGACAGAGAGGCTGATGCTGGGGACAGAGAGGCTGATGCTGGGGACAGAGAGGCTGATGCTGGGGACAGAGAGGCTGATGCTGGGGACAGAGAGGCTGATGCTGGGATGAGAGAGGCTGATGCTGGGGACAGAGAGGCTGATGCTGGGGACAGAGAGGCTGATGCTGGGGACAGAGAGGCTGATGCTGGGGACAGAGAGGCTGATGCTGGGATGAAAGAGGCTGATCCTGGGGAAGGCTGGGATGGAGAGGCTGATGCTGATGCTGGGGCTAGAGAGGCTGATGCTGGGATGAGAGAGGCTGATGCTGGGGACAGAGAGGCTGATGCTGGGGACAGAGAGGCTGATGCTGGGGACAGAGGCTGATGCTGGGGACAGAGAGGCTGATGCTGGGGACAGAGAGGCTGATGCTGGGGACAGAGAGGCTGATTCTGAGGACAGAGAGGCTGATGCTGGGGACAGAGAGGCTGATGCTGGGGACAGAGAGGCTGATGCTGGGGACAGAGAGGCTGATGCTGGGGACAGAGAGGCTGATGCTGCGGGCAGAGAGGCTGATGCTGCGGGTAGAGAGGCTGATGCTGGCGCAGCATGGCGGATGGAGCACGTTTGGGAGTGCGCAGCATGGCGGATGGAGCACGTTTGGGAGTGCGCAGCATGGCGGATGGAGCACGTTTGGGAGTGCGCAGCATGGCGGATGGAGCACGTTTGGAAGTGCGCAGCATGGCGGATGGAGCACGTTTGGGAGTGCGCAGCATGGCGGATGGATCACGTTTGGGAGTGCGCAGCATGGCGGATGGAGCACGTTTGGGAGTGCGCAGCATGGCGGATGGAGCACGTTTGGGAGTGCGCAGCATGGCGGATGGAGCATGTTTGGGAGTGCGCAGCATGGCGGATGGAGCACGTTTGGGAGTGCGCAGCATGGCGGATGGAGCACGTTTGGGAGTGCGCAGCATGGCGGATGGACCACGTTTGGGAGTGCGCAGGATGGGAGATGGAGCACGATGGGGGGTGCGCAGCATAGGGGATGGAGCACGTTTGGGAGTGCGCAGCATGGCGGATGGAGCACGTTTGGGAGTGCGCAGCATGGGGGATGCAGCACGATGGGGAGTGCGGAGTATGGCGGATGGAGCACGTTTGGGAGTGCGCAGCATGGCGGATGGACCACGTTTGGGAGTGCGCAGCATGGCGGATGCAGCACGTTTGGGAGTGCGCAGCATGGGAGATGGAGCACGATGGGGGGTGCGCAGCATAGGGGATGGAGCACGATGGGAAGTGCGCTGCATGGGGGATGGAGCACGATGGGGAGTGCGGAGTATGGCGGATGGAGCACGTTTGGGAGTGCGCAGCATGGCGGATGGAGCACGTTTGGGAGTGCGCAGCATGGGGGATGGAGCACGATGGGGAGTGCGCTGCATGGCGGATGGAGCACGATCGGGAGTGCGGAGTATGGCACATGGAGCACGTTTGGGAGTGCGCAGCATGGCGGATGGAGCACGTTTGGGAGTGCGCAGCATGGCGGATGGAGCACGTTTGGGAGTGCGCAGCATGGCGGATGGAGCACGTTTGGAAGTGCGCAGCATGGCGGATGGAGCACGTTTGGGAGTGCGCAGCATGGCGGATGGATCACGTTTGGGAGTGCGCAGCATGGCGGATGGAGCACGTTTGGGAGTGCGCAGCATGGCGGATGGAGCACGTTTGGGAGTGCGCAGCATGGCGGATGGAGCATGTTTGGGAGTGCGCAGCATGGCGGATGGAGCACGTTTGGGAGTGCGCAGCATGGCGGATGGAGCACGTTTGGGAGTGCGCAGCATGGCGGATGGACCACGTTTGGGAGTGCGCAGGATGGGAGATGGAGCACGATGGGGGGTGCGCAGCATAGGGGATGGAGCACGTTTGGGAGTGCGCAGCATGGCGGATGGAGCACGTTTGGGAGTGCGCAGCATGGGGGATGCAGCACGATGGGGAGTGCGGAGTATGGCGGATGGAGCACGTTTGGGAGTGCGCAGCATGGCGGATGGACCACGTTTGGGAGTGCGCAGCATGGCGGATGCAGCACGTTTGGGAGTGTGCAGCATGGGAGATGGAGCACGATGGGGGGTGCGCAGCATAGGGGATGGAGCACGATGGGGAGTGCGCTGCATGGGGGATGGAGCACGATGGGGAGTGCGGAGTATGGCGGATGGAGCACGTTTGGGAGTGCGCAGCATGGCGGATGGAGCACGTTTGGGAGTGCGCAGCATGGCGGATGGAGCACGTTTGGGAGTGCGCAGCATGGGGGATGGAGCACGATGGGGAGTGCGCTGCATGGCGGATGGAGCACGATCGGGAGTGCGGAGTATGGCACATGGAGCACGTTTGGGAGTGCGCAGCATGGCGGATGGAGCACGTTTGGGAGTGCGCAGCATGGCGGATGGAGCACGTTTGGGAGTGCGCAGCATGGGGGATGGAGCACGATGGGGAGTGCGCAGCATGGCGGATGGAGCACGTTTGGGAGTGCGCAGCATGGGGGATGGAGCACGATGGGGAGTGCGCTGCATGGGGGATGGAGCACGATGGGGAGTGCGCTGCATAGGGGATGGAGCACGTTTGGGAGTGCGCTGCATGGGGGATGGAGCACGATGGGAAGTGCACACCTCCCCCCAACACACACACACACGCGCGCGCACTGCACAACACACCACACACACACACTGGGAACCACAAACAACTGCCCTACACAGACACCCACACACACAGACAACGCTGCACACACAAATATACGCACATACCGCACAACACACACATTGCACAAAACATACCTCCCCCCAAAACACACCACACACACACAAACCGCGCAACACACACACAACGCTACAGACACACAGCGCTCCACAAACAACGCAACACACAAACAACACCGCTCTCACCCCCCATCACACCCAGACAACACCCAGAACATGTACAGCGCCCTACACAAACACTTGGTAACTACACACAACAACATCTATATATATATATATATATATATATATAACAAAAATCATACATGAACTACACAATACGTAAATTCTAGAATACCCGATGCGTAGAATCGGGCCACCTTCTAGTAAAATCATAAGTTTGTGCTAATATTTATGCATAAAATTACATTTATTTATTGATTTTCAAGCATTTAATTGTCGGACTACTGTATGTGTGTGTGTGTAAAAGGACATATCATGCTATTAATATTTTGTCAAAAACGCATGCATTTAATTGGTCAAAAAAGAATGTTTTCTGCATCAAAAAAGCATGTAAAACGCTAGAATTTTGAAGTAGATTGCGTTTTGTAACTTCTCATTGACTTCAATGTTAGCAAAACGCAGCCAAAATGGCAAAAACAATTACATGCTGCTTCTTTAAATGCTGAGTTTTTGCCAAATTTTCTGCAACTAAAGCGCTGCGTTTTTAACTGCATGATGCGGACAAGAAATCCCAATTTCCCATAGACTTTGCTTGAAAAACAAAACGCATGCATTTTGGCATTAAAACGCCGCAGTTCAAAACGCTGCGGAAACGCATGAAAAAACGCTAAGTGCGCACACAGCCTTACAAGGGGTCCCGAACCCCCATCTTATGGCCACTGTCAACGCACAGGGGGCTGTGCATGCGCCGCTCTCTCCATTAATTTTTGCGGGAGTTCCGGAGACAGCTAAGAATTTGTGTTGGATTCTAACGGAAACATAACAATTGTGCCAGAGATTTTTGTTGTTTTTACAATCATTGTGTCCTATATGTATTTTATGTTATTTCTTTTGTTTTCTTACATGTTTTTTTCTTTTACATACAGGTGAATTCACCTTCAGTATCCAATGTGCTTATTCTGGAATGAAAGAGAAAAGGACTGTCTAGAAAAAAATAAAAGGGAAAGGATACTTGCTGCGAAACTGTAAAAAAATATATAAAAATGTGAAATTGGTTTGTGTTCGTCCATAAAATGCACAAAACTAAGAAAACGCCTCCGTGCATTCACTGTTGTAATATTTTCCGTGCTGCTCTCACCAATGATCGCAACGTTCTCTGCCCGACACCTCCGTACATAATGTTTGGCCGGGGTATGGTGTATTTATATAATGTGCCCTTGACACAGCTAGGACTGAGGGGGCGCACGCCGCCGCTGCCCAGTTCCCCTCCCCCCTGTATATATCTGATCCCCTGCAGCCCGATCCGGGCCTGCAATGTTCCGTGCACCTTCTTCCGCCCTCGTCATGATTGACAAAATGACTTTATTGTATATGTCTCCCAGAGTTTGGAGATACCTGATGTCTATTTTTAATATGAAATAACCTGTATTCAATAAAAATCATTTATTTATGTGTTTATTGTAGTTTTTTGTTCTTTTATGTTTATTAATTTTTAGCATTTTTTTTTCTATCTGGATTTTTACTTTAAAATGTATCTTTACTGTGAAGATGCACAGGCCTGTAGTCGGGCAGATCTAATAGGCCACCATGGAGTTATACAGGACAACTCTAGGGAGCTTTGTTGATTCCATGGATGACAGTATAAAACTAGGACACAATCTTGCGGCTGTCAGTGAGGAACTGTCGGTAAGGTTAGAAGGATGGAGTTCAGGAGCGGCAGGAATGAGGGAAGCAGCTTTATAAAGATCTAGCCTCCTCTAACCTTATGCCAAAAAACAGCAGCAATGGGTTCTTCTAAGCAGCTGCCTAGCACTCTGAAAATGAAAATGGTGGAGGCCCACAAAGCAGGAGAAGGCTAGAAGAAGATAGCAAAGTGTTTTCAAGTTGCCCTTTCCTTAGTTCAAAATGTAATTAACTAATGGCTACTACCAGGAACAGTGGAGGTCAAGATAAGGTCTGGATGACCAAGCAAAATTTCTATGAGAGCTGCTAGAGAGGCAAATCATAAACCTCTGCGTGACTGCAAAAGACCTTCAGGAAGATTTAGCAGACTCTGGAGTTGTGGTACATTGTTCTATTGTTCTATTGTTCAGAGGCACCTGCACAAATATGAACATGTTGTGCAGTCCTATTTTTGCATATGTGAGGCCGCATGGCACACTTTTAATAAAAATATTTTAGTGTTAGGACTGCCCCAAGAGATTTGCCATGACGTTGGCGGGGTGGCTCGAAAAATTGCAATTTTTTTGCCAAAAATCTAATTTTTTCAATAGTACAGCTTGGAATGTTGGTACTGTGCACACTTTGCAATACATAATATTTTGAGTAGAACCTGCACAAATATGGCCTTCATGGAAGAGTCATCAGAAAAAAACTTCTCTTGCATCCTCACCATAAAATATAGCGTCAGACGTCTGCAAAAGAACATCTAAACAAGCCTGATGCATTTCGGAAACAAGTCTTATAGACCAATGAGGTTAAAATAGAACTCTGACCACAATGATCAAAGGTACAGTGCTGGTCAGAAGTATTGGCACCCCTGCAATTCTGTCAGAGAATACTCAGTTTCTTCCTGAAAATGATTGCAATCACAAATTCTTTGGTATTATTATCTTCATTTAATTTGTCTTCAATGAAAAAATGAAAAAAAAAGTCAAAAAGCCAAATTGGATATAATTCCACACCAAACATAAAAAAGGGGGTGGACAAAAGTATTGGCACTGTTTGAATAATCCTGTGATGCTTCTGTAATTTGTGTAATAACAGCCCCTGTAACTTACCTGTGGCACCTAACAGGTGCTGGCAATAATAAATCACACTTGCAGCCGGTGACATGGATTAAAGTTGCCTCAGCCTCTGTCCTGTGTCCTTGTGTGACCACATTGAGCATGGAGAAAAGAAAGAAGACCAAAGAACTGTCTGAGGACTTGAGAATCCAAATTGTGAGGAAGCATGAGCAATCTCAAGGCTACAAGTCCATCTCCAAAGACCTGAAAGTTCCTGTGTCTACGGTGCGCAGTGTCATCCAGAAGTGTAAAGCCCATGGCACTGTGGCTAACCTCCCTAGATGTGGAAGGAAAAGAAAAACTGACGAGAGATTTCAACGCAAGATTGTGCGGATGGTGGATAAAGAACCTCGACTAACATCCAAACAAGTTCAAGCTGCCCTGCAGTCCGAGGGTACAACAGTGTCAACCCGTACTATCTGTCAGCGTCTGAATGAAAAGGGACTGTATGGTAGGATACCCAGGAAGACCCCACTTCTTACCCCGAGACATAAAAAAGCCAGGCTGGAGTTTGCCAAAACCTACCTGAGAGAGCCTAAAACGTTTTGGAAGAATGTTCTCTGGTCAGATGAGACAAAAGTAGAGCTTTTTGGGAAAAGCCATCAACATAGAGTTTACAGGGGAAAAAAAAAAAAGAGGCATTCAAAGAAAAGAACACGGTCCCTACAGTCAAACATGGCGGAGGTTCCCTGATGTTTTGGGGTTGCTTTGCTGCCTCTGGCACTGGACTGCTTGACCGTGTGCATGGCATTATAAAGTCTGAAGACTACCAACAAATTTTGCAGCATAATGTAGGGCCCAGTGGGAAAAAGCTGGGTCTCCCTCAGAGGTCATGGGTCTTCCAGCAGGACAATGACCCAAAAAACACTTCAAAAAGCACTAGAAAATGGTTTGAGAGAAAGCACTGGAGACTACTAAAGTGGCCAGCAATGAGTCCAGACCTGAACCCCATAGAAAACCTGTGGAGAGATCTCACAATGGCAGTTTGGAGAAGGCCCCTTCACATCTCAGGGACCTGGAGCAGTTTCCAAAGAATGGTCTAAAATTCCTGCAGAGCATTGTAAGAAACTCATTGATGGTCACCGGAAGCGGTTGTTTGCAGTTATTTTGGCTAAAGGTTGTGCAACCAAGTATTAGGATGAGGGTGCCAATACTTTTGTCTGGCCCATTTTTGGAGTTTTGTGTGAAATGATCAATGATTTGATTTTTGTTTCATTCTCTTTTGTGTTTTTTCATTGCAAGCAAAATAAATGAAGATAATACCAAAGAATTTGTGATTGCAAGCATTTTCAGGAAGAAACTGAGTATTAGCTGACAGAATTGAAAGGGTGCCAATACTTTTGGCCAGCACTGTACCTTTGATCATTGTGGTCAGAGTTCTATTTTAACCTCATTGGTCTATAAGACTTGTTTCCGAATGCATCAGGCTTGTTTAGATGTTCTTTTGCAGACTTCTGACGCTGAAGTTTATGGTGAGGACGCAGGAGAAGTTTTTTTCTGATGACTCTTCTATGAAGGCTATATTTGTGCAGGTTCTACTCAAAATATTATGTATTGCAAAGTGTGCACAGTACCAATCATTTTCAGGAAGAAACTGAGTATTATCTGACAGAATTGCAGGGGTGCCAATACTTTTGGCCAGCACTGTATGTGTGGAGAAAAAGGGGCACAGAATCACAGGAAAAGAATATCTCGCCAACCATTAAGCAGGGGGGTGAATCAATCATGCTTTGGGGTTGTGTTCCAGCCAATGGCACAGGGAACATTTCATGGATAGAGGGAAGAATGGATTCAAAGAAATGTCAACAAATTCTTGATGTAAACATAGCACCATCTGTAAAAAAAGAGGAGAAAAGAGGAGAGAAGAGGATGGCTTATTTAAATGGATAATGATCAAAAACACACGTCAAAATCCACAATAGACGACCTCAAAAGGTGCAAGCTGAAGGGATTACAATGGCCTTCACAGACCTCAAAAGAGCAGTGCATGCAAGACAAGCCAGAAATCTCACAGAACTGGAAGACAAGCCAGGAATCTCACAGAACTGGAAGACGTCTCCAAGGAAGAAAGGATAAAATCCTACAAACAGGACTTGAAAGACTCTTGGCTGCTACAAAAAGTGTTTACAAGCTGTGGCTCCTGTCTTGTTAAACCACTGTATGTTCTTGGCCATCGTCCTGCAGCTCAGTGTCAGGCTGGTGACAATCTCCTTATAGCCTCGGCCATCTTTATGTAGAGCAACAACTCCTTTTCTCAGATCCTCAGAGAATTCTTTGCCATGAGGAGCCGCCATGATCTTCCAGTGACCAGTATGAGAGAGTGTGTGGGAGAGAGAACACCGAATGTAACACCCCTGCCCCCATTCACACCTGAGACCTTGTAACACTAATGAGTCACATGACACCGGAGAGGGAAAATGGCTAATTGGGCACAATTTGGTCATTCTTCAATTAGGATTGTACTCACTTTTGTTGCCAGCGGTTTAGACATTAATGGCTGTGCTGAGTTATTTACACTCTTACACAAGCTGCACACTGACACTGCACATTGTATCAAGCGGTCAGATTTTCAGTGTTGTCCCATGAAAATATATAATAAAAAATTTCAAATAATATTGAGGGGTGTACTCATTTTTGTGATATGTATGTCCCCCATCCTGATGTTTTTGCCTCCCTTTATGCTGCAATTTTAAAATGCAAAAACCCCCACAAAAATGATTCTATTCACCTTCTTCCCTCCACTCCCCTGAAGCAAATTACTTTGGCATCGGCGGCCGCCTGTACTCCCGTGCCCGGTCACAGTAGCGACTTCTGTGACTGCAATCCAGAAAATCCCATTGTAAGATTTTTTTTAAATAATTTATTTGCATTTTATTGCATGAAATAAATACAGTCATATGAAAAAGTTTGGGCACCCCTATTAATGTTAACCTTTTTTCTTTATAACAATTTGGGTTTTTGCTATTTCAGTGTCATATATCTAATAACTGATGGACTGAGTAATATTTCTGGATTGAAATGAGGTTTATTGTACTAACAGAAATTGTGCAATCCGCATTTAAACAAAATTTGACCGGTGCAAAAGTATGGGCACCTCAACATAAAAGTGACATTAATATTTTGTAGATCCTCCTTTTGCAAAAATCCCAGCCTCTAGTGGCTTCCTGTAGCTTTTAATGAGTTCCTGGATCCTGGATGAAGGTAGATTTGACCATTCCTGTTTACAAAACAATTCCAGTTCAGGTAAGTTTGATGGTCGCCGAGCATGGACAGCCGCTTCACATCATCCCACAGATTTTCAATGATATTCAGGTCTGGGGACTGGGATGGCCATTCCAGAACATTGTAATTGTTCCTCTGCATGAATGCCTGAGTAGATTTGGAGCGGTGTTTTGGATCATTGTCTTGCTGAAATATCCATCCTCTGCGTAACTTCAACTTCGTCACTGATTCTTGCACATTATTGTCAAGAATCTGCTGATACTGAGTTGAATCCATGCGACCCTCAACTTTAACAAGATTCCCGGTGCCGGCATTGGCCACACAGCCCCAAAGCATGATGGAACCTCCACCAAATTTTACTGTGGGTAGCAAGTGCTTTTCTTGGAATGCCGTGTTTTTTTGCCTCCATGCATAACGCCTTTTTGTATGACCAAAGAACTCAATCTTTCTTTCATCGGTCCACAGGACCTTCTTCCAAAATGTAACTGGCTTGTCCAAATGTGCTTTTGCATACCTCAGGCGACTCTGTTTGTGGCGTGCTTGCAGAAACGGCTTCTTTCGCATCACTCTCCCATACAGCTTCTCCTTGTGCAACGTGCGCTGTATTGTTGACCGATGCACATTGACACCATCTGCAGCAAGATGATGTGTCGCGGGCGGGGAGGACGCCGCCACTGCGCTCTCGCTAACGCTCGGGTCTGGCGCTGCTGCGGCTGCTGCTGCTTGGTGGCTCGAGCGGTGGGCCGGATCCGGGGACTCGAGCGGTGCTCCTCGCCCGTGAGTAAAAAGGGTGGTTGGTTTGGGGGATTTAGTCCGTGACGCCACCCACGGGTCGTGGTGAAGATGGGCACCACCGCTGCTGGTGACGGGGATCCCGGGAGCGATGGTAGGGAGCAGCTGGCATGTTATTTTCCCCTTCCGTGGGTAGGGGTTGGTGGTCCCGGGGCCCGGTGATGTGACGGGGAGGCTGGGTTGGTGAGGTGCAGGGTTGCAGGGACAGCGCGGCGCAGTGCCGGATGGCATGGGTGTACTCACTCAGTAAGAGATGCACAAAGTCCTCGGTAAACCAAACGGCTGGATGGACGGGTCCCGCAGCCGGCTGCAGTGTCTCTCCCCGGACAGGTGATGGCCGCTGTCTTTCCCTGCACCTTGATGTACTTGATTGACTACTATGAATCCCCAACGGTAGTCCGCTCCCCGGTGTATGGATGCCGGAGGAGCCCGTTTGCCCGCAGGCGCTGGCCCTTGGGTCTCTAGCCTTAGGCGGTAGCTGTATACTCTCACGGTGTGGGCGGTTGCCTTCTATCGGGTCTTTGGCTGTTAGGAAACCCCTGGGGTTCCGGTCACACTCGGATTTGACTATTGTCGGCGGCTCCAAGCCTGGTCGGGGTCCGATGGCCATGCCTGTGTGTGCTGGCTTCACTTCGCTCCCTGGTCGGTACCGGCGGGCCGTCGCCCGACCCCGGTCCTACGGTTCCGCGTTGCTTCACCACTCCTGCAGACGGCCACCACCGTCTGCCAACCTTGTTCTCAGTGACTGAGCCCCAAACCCAGACACTCAAGTGCTCACTCCTCTCACTTCAAACTCCTAAACTACTCTGACACTTTTCCCGCCTCCAGGCCTGTGAACTCCTCGATGGGTGGGGCCAACCGCCTGGCTCCGCCCCACCTGGTGTGGATATCAGATCCTGGAGGGAGGCAACAAGGGTTTTGGGTTTAGTTGGTGTCACTGTCTAGTGGGGGTGGGGGTGTTTGAGTGTTATCTGTGACGACCTGGCTAGTCCAGGGCGCCACAGATGCTGCAGGTCTCTGGAGGTGGTCTGTGGATTGTTCTTGACTGTTCTCACCATTCTTCTTCTCTGCCTTTCTGATATTTTTCTTGGCCTGCCACTTCTGGGCTTAACAAGAACTGTGCCTGTGTTCTTCCATTTCCTTACTATGTTCCTCACAGTAGAAACTGACAGTTTAAATCTCTGAGACAACTTTTTGTACCTTCCCCTGAACAACTATGCTGAATAATCTTTGTTTTCAGATCATTTGAGAGTTGTTTTGAGGAGCCCATGATGCCACTCTTCATAGGAGATTCAAATAGGAGAACAACTTGCAAGTGGCCACCTTAAATACCTTTTCTCATGATTGGATACACCTGCCTATGAAGTGCAAAGCTCAATGAGGTTACAAAACCAATTTAGTGCTTTAGTAAGTCAGTAAAAAGGAGTTAGGAGTGTTCAACTCAAGAAATTGATAAGGGTGCCCATACTTTTGCACCGGTCAAATTTTGTTTAAATGCGGAATGCACATTTTCTGTTAGTACAATAAACCTCATTTCAATCCAGAAATATTACTCAGTCCATCAGTTATTAGATATATGAAACTGAAATAGCAAAAACCCAAATTGTTATAAAGAAAAAAGGTTAACATTAATAGGGGTGCCGAAACATTTTCATATGACTGTATTTGATCACCGACCAACCAGCAAGAATTCTGCTCTCACAAACCTGTTATTTTTCCTGTAGGAAGCTCCTACTCTGCACTTATTACCTGTATTAATTGCACCTTTTTGCACTTGTTATCCGTATAAAAGACACCTGTCCACACACTCAATCAATCACACTCCAACCTCTCCACCATGCCAAAAACCAAAGTGCTGTCAATGGATACTGTACCAGGAACAAAATGGTAGACCTGCACAAGGCTGGGATGGGCTACAAGACAATAGGCAAGCAGCTTGGTGAGAAGGCAACAACTGTTAGAATTATTAGAAAATGAAAGAAGCACAAGATAATAGTCAATGTTATTTGTTTTGGGGTTCCATTCAAAATCTCACCTCGTGGGGTAAGGATAACTCTGAGAAGGTCAGGAATCAGTGCAGAACTACACTGGAGGATGTGGTCAATGACCTAAAGAGAGCTGGGACAAAAGTCTCAGAGATTACCATTAATAACACACTAGGCAGCCATGATTTAAAATCCTGTAGGGTACACAAGGTCCCCCTGCTCACACCAGCACATGTCCAGGACCATTTGAAGTTCTCCAATGACTATCTGGATGATCCAGAGAAGGCATGGGAGAAGGTCATGTGGTCAGATGGGTCGTGGCTGGGTCTTCCAGGATGACAATGACCTGAAACACACAGCCAGGGCGACTAAGTAGCGGCTGTGTAAGAATCATTTCATAGTCCTGCAGTGGCCTTGCCGGTCTCCAGGCCTGAAACTAAAGGGGGCTTTACACGTTACGATATCGTTAATGTTTTATCGTCGGGGTCACGTCGTTAGTGACGCACATCCGGCGTCATTAATGATATTGCAGTGTGTGACACTTTTGTGTGACCTAAAATGATCGCAAAAGTGGCAAAAATTGTTTGCCGTGGAGAGGTCATCCTAAAACCAAAAATCGGTCACCTCTCATTAGCGATGTTGTTCCTCGTTCCTGCAGCAGCACACATCGCTGTGTGTGACAGCGCAGGAGTGACGAACATCTCCTTACCTGCCTTCACCGCCAATGCGGAAGGAAGGAGGTGGGCGGGATGTTTATGTCCCGCTCCTCTCCGCCCCTCCGCTTCTATTGGACGGTTGCCGTGTGACGTCACTGTGACACCGCATGACCCGCCCCCTTAGAAAGAAGGCGGATCGCCGGCCAGAGCGACGTCGCAGGGCAGGTAAGCCATGTGACGGCGATTTTGTGCGCGACAGGCAGTGATATGCCCATGTCACACAAACGATGGGGGCGGGTACGCACGATAGTGATATCAGTACCGACCTCGCCACCGTGTAAAGCCCACTTAAGAGATAATCTTTGGAGGGAGCTGAAACTCAATGCTGCCCAGCAACAGCCCCGAAACCTGAAAGATCTGGAGAAGATCTGTATGGAGGAGTGACCTGAAAGATATATGTCGCGGGCGGGGGGTGCGCTGCTCGACCGCGTTTGCGGCTCGGGTCCGGCTGCTGCTGCTGCTGCTCGGTGGCTCGAGCGGTAGGCCGGATCCGGGGACTCGAGCGGCGCTCCTCGCCCGTGAGTGAAAGGGATGGTTTGGTGGGGTTTGGGATGTCGGTTTGTGACGCCACCCACGGTGTGTGGTGAGGTTGGGGCACCACCGCAGCTCTGTACGGGGATCCCGGGAGCGATGACAGGGAGCAGCTGGGATGTTTCTGTCCCCTCCGTGGGTAGGGGGATTTTGGTAGTCCCGGGGCCCGGAGTTGTTGACTGTGAGGTGGATTGCGGGGCTTGGCCGGGTGCAGGGTCGCGGGGGCAGCGCAGTGCCAGACGGCACGGTGGTACTCACTCAGCCAGTAACGTACACGGAGTCTCTGGTAAAACAAACGGCTGGATGGATGGGACCCACAGGCGGCTGTGGTGTTTTTCCCCTGACCCCAGTTTGGTAGTCCTTTCCTGCACCTTCTTGTACGCTCCTCCTGTGCTCCAGTTTCCAGCTGGCTGCCCGGTTCGGTACCGGTGGGCCACCGCCCAACCACGGCTACTTACGGTTCCACCAAGACTGTTTTCCCGGCTCCCGCAGATGGCCACTACCGTCTGCCTGACTGCTACACGAGGGCCCTAGGCTCCAATCTAGGCCCCCGTCTGCTTCTGCCACTCTGCACACCTCCTCTGCCTTCCTCTGCCTGGACTTGTCTCTGTTGTTTCCTGCCTCAGACCAGCTAGACTCCTTGGTGGGCGTGTCCATCTGCCTGACTCCGCCCACCTGGTGTGTCAGTCTGAACCCGAGGGAGGAAATCAGGTCTCACTGGAGATGACTGCTGTGACCTGCTGGGGGTGGGTGTGTGTGTGTGTGTGTGTGTTGTTAACTGTGGCCCCTGGCTAGTCCAGGGCGCCACATTCCCCTTTGGTTAAATGCAGACCGTCCACGGGCTGCCCGTCCATCACCGGTTTTATTTTCACAACTGAAAAAGAAAATAAACAAGCATGTTCAGAAATCTTCCCTTACGGGAGGCATATCACTTCAACCGTTGCAACAACAATAAAACACTTTTAATAATAACAACGGAATGGGTCCTTCGGTCACCCACCGAAACAACCTGGCCCTGATGCTGCCACTAAGAAGTGGGCAGCACCCCTTGACCCCAGTCCAGGAACGGGCCCAGATTTGTTAACGGGACGGGTACTTCGCTGCCGTTGCGGCCGGGCGGACTGCCGTGCCGTCGTCATCTCCGTTGCGGCCGGGCGGACTGCCGGGGCCGTTGTCATCAGCGGTGCGGCCGGGATGGAAGCCGGGGCCGGTGGCAGGGTGGTGACAAAGGTAAGGCCTGGGGACCCCAGGTCTGGGCCCTCCCTCACAGACGCTGCGAGCTCCACTACCGGTGACAGGGGTAACGGGTCGGTCGGGGCGTTGGCCGCGGGCATGGGCACTGAGGTTTCAGCGGTGCCGGATGGACGGGACATCTCGTGCAGCGGTGCTCCAGGAACCAAATACTTGCAGAGTCCTGGCGTCCCTGCTTCTGTCGCGGGCGGAGGAGGGGACGCCGCACTCTCCCTCTGCTCGGGTCCGGCCGCTGCTGCTGCTGCGGCTGCCGCTGCTCGGTGGTGGCTCGAGCGGTGGGCCGGATCCCGGGGACTCGAGCAGCGCTCCTCGCCCGTGAGTGAAAAGGGGGGTTGATTGTGGAGACTCTCAGACTCTCCTTCTCCCGGATTGCACGGGCCACCAACTCCGCCTTCTTCCTTTCTCTCTCTTCAATTTCTGGGCCCAACGGTACCGGCTCCCTGTCCCAGTACCGGGCTGCTGCGAGCTCCAGCGCACGGGTCGGGCCCCGCAAGACCTTTTGGACGCTGCCCACTGCTGGGGATCTGGGCAGAAGGTCCCGCGGTGACTTGGCCCTGGGTGCCGCCTTGCAGCGACAACCCGGCGCAACCTCAGCCGAGGTGTGGGGGATGGGCACAGGGGCTTTCCGCTGCTGGGCCTTCTCCACGGAGCGGTCTATCAGCTCCGGCTCAGGGGATCTCTCGGGGGATGCCTCCGGTTCAGGCTTCAGGGCTTTCCACGGTAGCACCTCCGGTCGGCTACGGGCTCCGGCTGCAGGTCGGCCCGCCTGGGCGGGCATGCGGGGTATCGCTACCGGTTGCGGTGGTAGCGGGCCTAGTGACGGGGTCACGGCAGCCGGGACGGATAGCGAGGGAGGCAGCAGGGTGAGAGGGTTTAGACCGGGTCCCGCAGCCGCGATGACCGGCCCACTAAGGGCATCGGGGCGTGGGTTACTCACCCTCCTTTCCGCAGCTTCCTCCTCGCATCTCCGCACGGTCGCTATGACCTCCGTCATGTCGGTCTCCCACTCCTCCAAGAGGAGCTGCATCTTGACCTGCAGCCTCTGATAGAGCTGCGCGGTCCGGATCTCCACCCAGGCCGCTGTTCCAGGCGCGGGGGCTACGGTGCTTCGGGACGGCATAAACATCTTGCTGGCGGCCTCTCCCAGGAACAAGATGGACGCAGGGTCCTGGCGTCCCTGCTTTTATAGCCGCGCTCACATGCGACCAGCTGCCATTTCATCCCCCTTAGCCTCTTTCTGGCTCCTCCTCTATCGGGGCAAGGTTTCTGGCCTTCGCGCCTCCACTACTCGAGGAGACGCTGGAGCGGGAACTTTTCGCGCCAAAGATGGCGGCTTCTGAAATTTTTCGGCCAGACACCTCCGGCGGTAACAAGGCGCACTTCTACCAGGCGGCAGAGCGGTAAGATCCAGTTCGTGACGCCAAGTTGTCGCGGGCGGAGGAGGGGACGCTGCGCTCTCCCACTGCTCGGGTCCGACCGCTGCTGCTGCTGCGGCTGCCGCTGCTCGGTGGTGGCTCGAGCGATGGGCCGGATCCCGGGGACTCGAGCGGCGCTCCTCGTGAGTGAAAAGGGGGGTTGATTGTGGAGATTTATTGTCCGTGACGCCACCCACGGTTGTGGTGATTTTGGTGACACCACCGCTGCTCTGTATGGGGATCCCGGGAGCGGTGACAGGGAGCAGCTGAGTTGTTAGTTCTCCCCTCCGTGGGTAGGGGGTTGGTTGTCCCGGGGCCCGGTGATGGGGTAAGGATGGGTGATGGCAGGCGGGTTGCGGGGCCTGGTGGGGTGCAGGGTCGCGGGGGCAGCGCTGTGCCGCACGGCACGGTGGTTCTCACTCAGCCTGAGACAATGACACAGTTCTCGGTAAAACACACGGCTGGAAAGACGGGTTCCACGGACGGCTGCTGTTGCTTTTCCCCGGCCGGTTAACGGTGACTGTCCTTTCCCTGCACCTAGTCCTGCTGTTGGTTCCAATGGGTTCCCACCGGTAACCCGGTCCCCGGCTTGGATATGGGCCGGAGGAGCCCCTTTTTGCCCGCAGGCGCTGGCCCTGAGAAACTGATGCCTTGGCGGTGGCGGTGTCTCTCTCACTCGGTTGGACTGTTGCCTTCAATCGGGACTTAGTTGTTTGGAAACCCAGGAGGTCCCCTTCACTAGAGTTGAGCGCGGTTCTAGGTTCGAGGTTCTCCAGTTCGCGGCTCGAGTGATTTTGGGGGCTGTTCTAGATCGAACTAGAACTCGAGCTTTTTTGCTAAAGCTCGATAGTTCTAGAAACGTTCGAGAACGGTTCTAGCAGCAAAAAAACCAGCTAATTCCTAGCTGGCTTTCCGCTGTAATAGTGTAAGTCACTCTGTGACTCACACTATTATGAAATTTCAGTGTATAGTGTGCGGGAACAGCGCCTTCAGATCACTGCTGTTTGTATAATGTTGATCTCCATTTTTTTTTTTTTCCTTGTCTTCCTACGCGCGTGCGTGTAGTGGGGAGGGCCAGCATGTCAGCCAATCCCAGACACACACACAGCTAAGTGGACTTTTAGCCAGAGAAGCAACGGCATGTGTGATAGGATGTCCATGTCACATGTCCCTGCATTATAAAAACGGACATTTTCCTCCAGCACGCCATTATCTGCCTTCTGCGTCCTTGGTGTCAGTCATCACTGGCGCAGCTCCTATCGCCGATACTGCTGTATTACGCTCCATACACAGCGCTGGACAGCTTAGGGATAGCACTTTCTATCAGTCCTTTTAAGGGCTCATACCGGCAGGGTCAGAGCCATAGGTGACAGGTCCTGAAAACAGAGTTTAACAGCTACACAAGATGACAGCGTCTGTGTAGCTAAGGTCAGGGATTTCCTCGCTGCATTTCCCCATTAGGAGGGATAGAAAGGCAGGCTTCCTTTCCTCTACCCAGAGACCCACAACCCTGCCACTGTACCCTCCTGCCCTCTGCACACTCCAACTCATTGTTACTAAGCCATTATACTAGCAAACACTGAGTGAACTTAGTGGCATCCTAAACGTGGCTGTTGGATTTCTGTATAGTCCCACTAGTGCAAAGATATTTGCAGCACCTCTGCCTGCATTGCACACTCCAACTCATTGTTACTAAGCCATTATACTAGCAATTTATGCTGCCAGTTTAAGGGCCGTAGTTGCATTGTCAGGGATAATTATTGTTGTTTATTCTGCTGTTAATAAAGCTAGACCACCGCTGCAATCTACACCACCTCTCAATTTTTACTACCACATTTTAAGTGCACAATCTTGTCGCAATCAACATGAGTGGCAAAATGACAGATGCTGGTGGAAAGGGGAAGAGGCGTGTTGGAAAAGGAAAAAAAGTGTTTGTCCGTGGGGAAGGTGGCAAAGCTTCATTAACATCTGCTGAAGATAGACCATCTACCAGCAAAAGCAAGATGTCTACTACTTACTGTGGACAATCCGATGTGCTCCCTTTTTTACGGACACGAACAACAGGAAGAAAGGTAGATGATGGCCAAAAAAGGAAAATGCTTGAATGGATCTCAAGTGGTCCAACAAGTGCCCTCTCTGCCACCTCAACTACCGCATCCAAAAAACACCAGTCTTCTGAGTTGTCATCCCAATCACACTTGCTTTCTCCCAGCTCTGAAGTCTCCTTCCGCCCTGCACAGTATGGTGGAACTGAGATGACTGAGTCTGCAGAGCTGTTCAGTCACACTATAGCCTGGGAATCAGAGGTCTGCTCCCAAGCTACAGTGAGTACAGACCAGGAAATGGTCTGCAGTGATGACCAGAACCTTTGTGACTCTGATTCAGGCCGTGAGGACCAAGTTTCTGAGCATAATGTTGACCCTTTGTCACAAACTGCAACACCTGTTGTTATAGACAATGAGGAACATACTGATGACGATGAGACGCAGATACCAGATTGGGATGACAACTTAAATATTCGGTCAGGGCAAGAAGAGGCTCGGTCTGAGGGTGAGGGGAGTGCAAACACAACAATTGATGAGGAAGTTCTAGATCCCACCTACTGTCAACCCACAGTCAGGCCCTCGAGGAGGTCAACAGAGGTGGTGGAGGAGGATGCTACTGACGACGAAGTTACCTTGCGCCTTCCTGGAATGAGTCGGAGCACTGGTAGCACGTCTACAACTGCATCCTCAGCCACCACTCTGCCTCTGAGCACTAGTCGGGGTGGATCAGCATGAATAATCGTTTGGGAACCCTCCCCACACACACCTATTGCCAATCCACATCGTATATATAGCCTGGGTCTCAGCTTCCCATACACGGTAAGTTTTTTAACTGCATGAGAGGACACACACAAGCTAGGGACCCCAACGTAGAGAAATACTTTGGCGTAGTGTTGGGGCTCTATTGCATTGATCAATTCAGTAGCTAAATTTCTCTTTATTCATATGTTCATGGCAGTAATGCAGGTTCCATTTTTCACATTTCATTCTTACATATAGCTATTGGATTTTTCATGTCAGTATTCACACAGCAGTTTCTGCTATTCCATGTATTCCCCTTACATAGTCACTGGTGTGCATACCTTATCTCCCCATAGTGATGTTTTTTAGGTTTTTGCACCCAGTTCAGACATAGAATGGAGTTCCAAACGTTAAAGCTAAGAGGTTGACTTTATCCCTCTGTAAGTTCTTGGCTACCGAAATGCTGCCTTTCCGCCTGGTGGACACACAGGATTTTAGAGACCTTATGTCTGTCGCTGTGCCCCAGTACCAGATGCCCAGTCGCCACTACTTCTCTAAGAAAGGTGTGCCCGCGCTACACCAGCATGTCGCACACAACATCACCGCTTCCTTGAGAAACTCTGTGTGTGAACGGGTGCATTTTACCACCGATACTTGGACCAGTAAGCATGGACAGGGATGTTACATGTCGCTGACTGGGCACTGGTTAACTATGGTGATAGATGGTGAAGGGTCTGCTGCACAAGTCTTGCCGTCCCCACGACTTGTGTGTCAATCCTCTGTGTGTCCAAGTTCCGCCACTGCTTCTGCCTCCTCCACCTCATCTGGGTCCTCCACCTCCGCCCCAAGCCTGCCTGGTCAGGCCACTAGCGTTCTCACTGCGCAGAAGGAATCACGCACCCCTCATTACTATGCTGGCAGCAGAGCGCAACGTCATCAGGCGGTCTTTAGCTTGACATGTCTTGGGAATAAGAGTCACACAGCTGAGGAGTTGTGGTCAGCTCTGCGGTCCGAGTTTAATAAATGGTTGTCTCCACTCAACCTGCAGCCTGGTAAGGCCGTGTGCGACAATGCTGCAAACCTGGGTGCGGCCCTTCGCCTGGGCAAGGTGACACACGTACCTTGTATGGCTCACGTGTTGAACCTTGTTGTCCAGCAATTTTTAACACACTATCCCGGCCTAGATGGCCTTCTGACCAGGGCAAGAAAACTGTCTGCTCACTTCCGCCGTTCAAGCGCCGCAGCTGAGCGACTTGCATCGCTCCAGAAGTCTTTCGGCCTGCCGGTTCATCGCCTGAAATGCGATGTGGCGACACGCTGGAATTCAACTCTCCACATGTTACAGCGACTGTGGCAGCACCGCCGTGCCCTGGTGCAATACGTCATGACGTATAGCCTGGGCCAACGAGATGCAGAGGTGGGGCAGATCACCCTGATGGAGTGGTCTCAGATCAAGGACCTATGCACCCTTCTGCACAGTTTCGACATGGCGACGAATATGTTTAGCGCTGACAATGCCATTATCAGCATGACAATTCCAGTCATTTACATGCTGGAGCACACGCTAAACACTATTCGGAGTCAGGGGGTGAGACAACAGGAAGGGGAGGAACTACAGGAGGATTCATATGCGCAAGGGACAACAACATCTCCAAGGTCCAGACGTTCATCATCACCAACGCGGCAGGCATGGGACCATGGGTGACAGGGATCAACAAGGGCGTATGGTAGCAGGCGAAATGTTGAGGAAGGTGCAGGAGAACATGAAGAAATGGAGGACGAACTGTCCATGGACATGGAAGACTCAGCGGATGAGGGAGACCTTGGTCACATTTCAGTTGAAAGAGGTTGGGGGGAGATGTCAGAGGAAGAAAGAACGGGTAGCACCTCTATGCCACAAACACAGCGTGGACTTGGTCCGCATGGCTGCACAAGACACATGAGCGCCTTCTTGCTGCACTACCTCCAACATGACCCTCGTATTGTCAAAATTAGAAGTGATGATGACTACTGGATTGCCACAATATTAGATCCCCGGTACAAGTCCAAATTTTGTGACATAATTCCAGCCATAGAAAGGGACGCACGTATGCAGGAGTATCAGCAGAAGCTGTTACTCGATCTTAGCTCGGCTTTTCCACCAAACAACCGTGCAGGTGCAGGGAGTGAATCTCCCAGTTGTAACTTGCCAAACATGGGACGGTCTCGTCATCTTCAACAGTCTACCCGTACCAGTAGGACCGTATCTGGTGCTGGTAACAGCAATTTTATGGAATCTTTTCATAATTTTTTTAGACCATCCTTTGCAAGGCCACCAGAGACAACAAGTCTGACATAGTCAACGGCTGGAGAGGATGATACAGGAGTATCTACAAATGAACATCGATGCCATGACTTTGCAAATGGAGCCTTGCTCATTTTGGGCTTCAAATCTAGAGAAATGGCCAGAGCTCTCTGTGTCTCCCTGGGCAAGCCAGGGGACACAGGTCACAACACCACCACACCCCACACTCCAGGTAGGCACACCTGCTAACCAGAAATCCTTGTTGCCTTGCTCCAGGAGTCTGTTGATGCACACCAGGGGGTGGGCCAGGCGGTTGGCTCCGCCCATCGAGGAGCTCACAACTCTGGAGGCAGGAAGTAACCAGGCAGATAGCTCAGGGGAGAGCTTGAGAGAGGAGAACTGTCAGGGAGGAGGAAGTGAAAGGAATAGCCCAGGCAGGGGCTAGAGTAAACAACCAAGAAGTGAAAGTGGAGGAAAGAAAAGGAGTAAAGGAGGAAAGCAAGAAGTGGTGACAGCGCAGAGAGTGTGCAAAGCCTGAGAGCCCAGCTGTGTGTAGGGCTAGAACAGCAAGGTCAGCGACGGCGGTGACTGTTTGGAGGGGGACCGTTTGGAAGTTCCTGGAAGGACCCCCGTTGGCTGTGTGCCCGGTGGTCTGGAGCAGTGTTCCGAAGGACAGTCAGCACCAGGGCAGGGGCCTCTCGGACCCCGGCAAGGCTAGGAGTCACCAGATTTGCCAAATCCGTCAGTGACGGGGACGCAGATCCCCCAGCAACCAAGTCCCGATTGACGGCAACAGCCCGACCATTACCGGGGAGACACCGCCACCGCCAAGGCACAAGTTTCCCCAGGGCCAGCGCCTGCGGGCAAAGTGTAGAGCTCCTCCGGCCCAGATTGCAGTCGGGGAGCGGGTAACCGAAGGGAATCCACCGCTACCATCAGACAACATAGGTGCAAGGAAGAGAAACGTCACCGTTACCTACCGGGAGTGCAGGTGCAGCCGTCTGTGGGACCGTCCTACCAGCCGTTGGTTTACTGTACAAACTGTGTCCGTGTGTCAGGCTGAGTGAGTACCATAGTGCCGCAAGGCACAGCGCTGCCCCCGCGCCCCCTGCGCCCCTCCAGGCCCTACACTTCACATCTCATCACCGGGCCCCGGGATCACCAACCCCTACCCACGGAGGGGCAACACAACACCTGGCTGCTCCGCATCACCATCCCCGGGACCCCCACACTGAGCAGCGGTGGTGCAATCACCACAACCGTGGGTGGCGTCACGAACTATAACAATCCCCACACCCAACAAACACCCCCTTTCACTCACGGGCGAGGAGTGTCGCTCGAGACACCCCGGGATCCGGCCCACGGCTCGAGCCACCAGGAGCAACTGCCGGACCCGAGCAGAAGGGGTGAGCGCGGTGTGCTGACACCCTCCTCCCCGCCCGCGACATCTCCACTTACGCCTTGGAGATTTTGTCGTGTCCAGCTGCCAGCGTTGTCTCTGAACGTGTCTTCAGTGCTGCTGGGTGTGTGCTGACAGATAAGCGCACGCGTCTGTCCAGTGACAATGTGGACAGACTGACGTTCATCAAAATGAACAAGTCATGGATCCAGAAGGAATTTTCTACCCCTGTGTCATCCTGGGGAGAGGAAATGCTTGTGGATTTGGAATGTGCTTGATGCAAATCAAAACATCTTGTTTGCAACTAGGGCACAAGTGCTGCCACTGAAGGGGTGGGTGTGTGTGGGGCCCCAATTTTTTTAAAAAAGGGAGACTCCGCTTGGAGTCACCTTGCGGTGTTTTTTAAAATGATCCAAGATGAACAGAGCAGGGATCAGGAAAGACTTTGCTACCTACCCCGGAGTCATCCTGGGGACGGTTAAGTATGGCGTATTTTTGAATGTGCTTGATGCAAATCTAGCTGTGAAGTGTACAACTGGGGCACAAGTGCTGCCACTGAAGGGGTGGGTGTGTGTGTGGCCCAATTTTTGGAAAAAATTGAGAACTCCGCTTGGAGTCACCTTGCGGTGTTTTACATGATTTTAGAAGGGCGTGCCATGCCTATATCTGTGTCTCCTCCTCTTTTTACTTGTCCAGCTCTTTTGTTTTCGCATAAGTATATGTCCTTGTCACTTCCCCATGTGTTTGTGTTGTGTTGTGAGTTGTTTGTCACCTTTTGGACACCTTTGAGGGTGTTTTCTAGGTGATTTTCTGTGTTTGTGATTGCCTGCCATTGTTTCCTATGTGGTTCGAGTTCGGTTCGTTGAACGTTCGACGAACCGAACTCGACCAGGACCTCCGTTCGGCGAACCGAACTCGAGCCGAACCACGGCCGGTTCGCTCATCTCTACCCTTCACTGACGAATTCGGCAAATTCACGGCGACTCCAAGCCTTGCCGGGGTCCGAAAAGCCCCTGCCAATGGTGCTGGCTTCTCCTTGTGTACTGGTCCGGTACCGCCGGGCCACCGCCCGTCCACGGTCCTTTACGGCAACTCCGATAGGCCACTCCTGCAGACGGTCACCGCCGTCTGCCAACCTTGCTGTCTCGCCCGGGGCACACACCCGGATGCAGTCAGATTGTTGCTCCTGTACCACACTTTTCCTTCCTCTCACTTTCACTGTCAAAACTCATCTCTTCACTCTTTCACTTCCCTAGCTTAACTGACTTCTTTTCCCGCCTCCAGGACTGTGAACTCCTCGGTGGGCGGGACCAACCGCCTGGCCCACCCCCTGGTGTGGGACATCAGCCCCTGGAGGAAGGCAACAAGGGTTTTGTGTCTGGCTCAGATGTACCTAACCGGGGTGTAGGGTGTGGTGGTGTAATTACCTGTGACCCCTGGCTTGTCCAGGGCGTCACACTTCCACAGCAGCGGTTCACATGCGGCCGGAGGCCATCCGTGCCCCCTTGGTTTCTTTCCGGCACCTCCTCTTCAGGGGCGGAGCTTCGGCTTTCGCGCCTCCACTGCTCGGGAAGACGCTCGAGCGGGGAACTTTTCGCGCCCAAGATGGCGGCTTCTGAAAATTTTCGGCCGGACACCTCCGGCGGGACACAAGGCGCACCTCTACTAGGCGGTAGAATGGTAAGATCCTGTTCGTGACGCCAAGTTGTCGCGGACAGGGGGTGCGCTGCTCGACCGCGCTTGCAGCTCGGGTCCGGCTGCTGCTGCTCGGTGGCTCGAGCGGTGGGCCGGATCCGGGGACTCGAGCGGCGCTCCTCGCCCATGAGTGAAAGGGATGGTTTGGTGGGGTTTGGGATGTTGGTTTGTGACGCCACCCACGGTGTGTGGTGAGGTTGGGGCACCACCGCTGCTCTTTACGGGGATCCCGGGAGCGATGACAGGGAGCAGCTGGGATGTTTCTCTCCCCTCCGTGGGTAGGGGGATATTTTGGTAGTCCCGGGGCCCGGAATTGTTGACTGTGAGGTGGATTGTGGGGCTTGGCCGGGTGAAGGGTCGCGGGGGCAGAGCAGTACCAGACGGCACGGTGGTACTCACTCAGCCAGTAACGTACACGGAGTCTCTGGTAAAACAAACGGCTGGATGGACGGGTCCCACAGGCGGCTGCGGTGTTTTTCCCCTGACCCCAGTTTGGTAGTGTAAGTCCTTTCCTGCACCTTCTTGTACGCTCCTCCTGTGCTCCGGTTTCCAGCTGGCTCCCCGGTTCGGTACCAGTGGGCCACCGCCCAACCCCGGCTACCTACGGTTCCACCAAGACTGTCTTCCCGGCTCCCGCAGATGGCCACTACCGTCTGCCTGACTGCTACAACGAGGGCCCTAGGCTCCAACCTAGGCCCCCGTCTGCTTCTGCCACTCTGCACACCTCCTCTCCCTTCCTCTGCCTGGACTTGTCTCTGTTGTTTCCTGCCTCAGACCAGCTAGACTCCTCGGTGGGCGTATCCATCTACCTGACTCCGCCTACCTGGTGTGTCTGTCTGAACCCGAGGGAGGAAATCAGGTCTCACTGGAGATGACTGCTGTGACCTGCTGGGGGTGGGGGTGTGTGTGTGTTGTTACCTGTGGCCCCTGGCTAGTCCAGGGCGCCACATATAGAGAAGATCAGTATGGAGGAGTGACCTAAAAGATCTGGAGAAGATCAGTATGGAGGAGTGACCTGAAAGATGTGGAGAAGACCTGTATGGAGGAGTGACCTGAAAGATGTGGAGAAGATCAGTATGGAGGAGTGACCTGAAAGAGCTGGAGAAGATCTGTATGGAGGAAGGATCTGAAAGATCTGGAGAAGATCTGTATGGAGGAAGGATCTGAAAGATGTGGAGAAGATCTCTATGGAGGAGTAAGGAGCACTTTGCACACTACGACATCGCAAGCCGATGCGGCGTCACTTTCAATTTGACCCCACCGACATCGCACCTGCGATGTTGTAGTGTGCAAAGTGCCCCTAACCTTAAAGATCTGGAGAATATCTGTATGGAGGAGTGACCTGAAAGATCTGGAGAAGATCTGCATGGAGGAGTGACCTGAAAGACCTGGAGAAGATCTGTATGGAGAAGTGACCTGAAAGATCTGGAGAAGATCTGTATGGAGGAGTGATCTGAAAGATCTGGAGAAGATCTGTATGGAGGAGTGATCTGAAAGATCTGGAGAAGATCTGTATGGAGAAGTGACCTGAAAGATCTGGAGAAGATCTGTATGGAGGCGTGACCTGAAAGATCTGGAGAAGATCTGTATGGAGGAGTGACCTGAAAGAGCTGGAGAAGATCTGTATGGAGAAAGGATCTGAAAGATCTGGAGAAGATCTGTATGGAGGAAGGATCTGAAAGATGTGGAGAAGATCTCTATGGAGGAGTAAGGGGCACTTTGCACACTACGACATCGCAAGCCGATGCTGCGATGCCGTGCGCGATAGTCCCCGCCCCCGTCGCAGCTGCGATATCATGGTGATAGCTGCCGTAGCGAACATTGTCGCTACGCTAGCTTCACATGCACTCACCTGCCCTACGACGTCGCTCTGGCCGGCGAACCGCCTCCTTATTAAGGGGGCGGGTCGTGCGGCGTCATAGCAACTTCACACGGCAGGCGGCCAATAGAAGCGGAGGGGCGGAGATGAGCGGGGCGTAAACATCCCGCCCACCTCCTTTCTTCCGCATAGCCGGCGTGAGCAGCAGGACGCAGGTAGCAGATGTTCCTCGCTCCTGCGGCTTCACACACAGCGATGTGTGCTGCCGCAGGAACGAGGAACAACATCGTAACATCGGTATTTCCCAATTCATGGAAATGACCGAGGCTACACCAATGATACGATTACGACGCTTTTACGCTCGTTAATCGTATCATAAAGGATTTGCACACTACGATATCGCCTGCGACGCCAGATGTGCGTCACTTTCAATTTGACCCCACCGACATCGCACCTGCGATGTTGTAGTGTGCAAAGTGCCCCTGTGACGCCCTGGGCAAGCCAGGGGTCACAGGTCATCACACCACCACACCCTACACCCCAGTTAGGCACATACAGCTAACCCAAAAATCCTTGCTGCCTTCCTCCAGGGGCTGATGTTCACACCAGGGGGTGGGCCAGGCGGTTGGCTCCGCCCACCGAGGAGTTCACAGCCCTGGAGGCGGGAAGAACCAGGCAGTTCAGCTCAGGGAGAGCTTGAGTGAGGAGTAAACAAGGAGTTCAGCTAGGAAAGTGAAGTGGTAAAGGAGGGAAGTAAGAGGAGCTGAAGTAAAGTGAAAGGTGACAGAAGTAAAGCCTGAAGCGAGTCCGGCTGTGTGTCCGGACAGTGACAGCAAGGTCAGCAGACGGCGGTGATTGTCTGGAGGGGTGACTGCTCGGAGGTTGCTGGAAGGACCGCGGACGGGTAGTGGCCCGGCGGTCTGGAGCAGTATACGAAGGACAGTCAGCACCAGGGCCGGGGCCTCTCGGACCCCGGCAAGGCTAGGAGTCGCCATAATTTGCCAAATCCGTCAGTGAAGGGGACGTCTGTCTCCAAACAACCGAGTCCCGATTCAAGGCAACAGTCCAACCATTAAGGAGGAACACCGCCACCGCCAGGGCACCAGTTCCTCGGGGCCAGCGCCTGCGGGCAAAGTAGGGCTCCTCCGGCCCATATCCAAGCTGGGGAGCGGGTTACCGGTGGGAACCCATCGCTACCAACACAGG
>NC_134354.1:783457893-783472893 GCF_048569485.1 Anomaloglossus baeobatrachus | reverse complement strand
TGAGTCCTGCTTCCCCAACCACTCATAGAGAACGCCTGTGAGTCCTGCTTCCTCCACCCCCTCATAGAGAAAGCCTGTGAGTCCTGCTTCCTCCACCCCCTCATAGAGAAAGCCTGTGAGTCCTGCTTCTTCCACCCCCTCATAGAGAAAGCCTGTGAGTCCTGCTTCCTCCACCCCCTCATAGACAAAGCCTGTGAATCCTGCTTCCTCCTCCCACTCGTAGAGAAAGGCTGTGAGTCCTGCTTCCTCCACCCCCTCATAGAGAAAGCCTGTGAGTCCTGCTTCCCCAACCATTCATAGAGGAAGCCTGTGAGTCCTGCTTCCTCCTCCCACTCATAGAGAAAGCCTGTGAGTCCTGCTTCCTCCACCCCCTCATAGAGAAAGCCTGTGAGTCCTGCTTCCTCCACCCCCTCATAGAGAAAGCCTGTGAGTCCTGCTTCTTCCACCCCCTCATAGAGAAAGCCTGTGAGTCCTGCTTCCTCCACCCCCTCATAGACAAAGCCTGTGAATCCTGCTTCCTCCTCCCACTCATAGAGAAAGCCTGTGAGTCCTGCTTCCTCCTCCCCCTCATAGACAAAGCCTGTGAATCCTGCTTCCTCCACCCCCTCAGAGAGAAAGCCTGTGAGTCCTGCTTCCTCCTCCCCCTCATAGACAAAGCCTGTGAATCCTGCTTCCTCCTCCCCCTCATAGACAAAGCCTGTGAGTCCTGCTTCCTCCTCCCACTCATAGAGAAAGCCTGTGAGTCCTGCTTCCTCCTCCCCCTCATAGACAAAGCCTGTGAATCCTGCTTCCTCCACCCCCTCAGAGAGAAAGCCTGTGAATCCTGCTTCCTCCTCCCCCTCATAGACAAAGCCTGTGAGTCCTGCTTTCTCCTCACACTCATAGAGAAAGCCTGTGAGTCCTGCTTCCTCCACCCCCTCATAGACAAAGCCTGTGAATCCTGCTTCCTCCTCCCCCTCATAGAGAAAGCCTGTGAATCCTGCTTCCTCCACCCCCTCATAGACAAAGCCTGTGAGTCCTGCTTCCTCCACCCACTCATAGAGAAAGGCTGTGAGTCCTGCTTCCTCCACCCACTCATAGAGAAAGCCTGTGAGTCCTGCTTCCTCCACCCACTCATAGAGAAAGCCTGTGAGTCCTGCTCCCTCCTCCCACTCATAGAGAAAGCCTGTGAGTCCTGCTCCCTCCACCCACTCATAGAGAAAGCATGTGAGTCCTGCTTCTCCTCCCACTCATAGAGAAAGGCTGTGAGTCCTGCTCCCTCCACCCACTCATAGAGAAAGCCTGTGAGTCCTGCTTCTCCTCCCACTCATAGAGAAAGCCTGTGAGTCCTGCTTCCTCCACCCACTCATAGAGAAAGCCTGTGAGTCTTGCTTCCTCCACCCCCTCATAGAGAAAGCCTGTGAGTCCTGCTTCCTCCTCCCACTCATAGAGAACGCCTATAATAATAATAATAATATGAGCCTATGAGCTGTTTTTCCTCTAGTCACATCTTCTAGTAATAACAATGGTAATTCGTTGGCTTGTATTCGTTTAATATTGGATTACTGCAACAACAAAAAAAATTACAATGTGCACACTTTGGGAGATAGACAGCTATGCTAACATTTCTGGAAGATGGAGATTTCTCTTTGGCTTTGAAAAAAAGGCTTGCACGTCTCAATATGAAGGAAGCGCTCTATCAGTGACACATAAGCCTTGGATTCAGAATTTTACTTTAGTAGTAAAATTAGTAATGAGGGGTTTAATATTGTCCTCCTTGTTTGCAGTGTGTGAAGAATTCAGATACTAAGGTGCTGATACTGCAGTGTATCTCAGATCAATCAATTTCCAGTTGCACTGACTCTGCAGGTCCAGCACCTCCATATATATCCCTGGAATCTTTGGATTAGTATTCACAGACTGAGACTACCACTTTCAGTTTCAATATTCTTCATCAGCACTGAAGTAGTACCCCACAATAGCATTAGGCTTTATTCTATATCTTGCATGCTCTGAGCTCCTATCCCTAGAACATGTGTTTGTTGCAGAGCATTACAGTCAATCCTTTGTGGCTCTGCCTGATGCTACGAGTCCGCACAATGAGTCTTCAGCAGTGTGTGAAATGGGGCTGATCATTTTTTGGGGGGCCGATCCTCGCAAATCTATTTGCAGATTATTTGAATTCACAGGGAGCCGCAGGTTTCAGGTAATTCAATATTCTGCTGCTCGATCCACTCACCTGTGACGCTAGCTACGATAGATCTCTGACTATCACTGTCTTCGAGAGCACCCAGACTGATATTATGGGATGCCTCTGACTATTATTGACTACAGGTAAACCTTGGATGGGAGGGGACCCTGGCTGTCTGGTTATCTCTGTCTTTGGGAAATTTCTGAAGGCTATTATTGAGGATCCTTGACTATCATTGTTTATGGGGGAGCCCTGACATATTTTGCTAGGTCTTTGATTATCATTGTCTATCAGAACACCAAGGATCATATTATGGAATGTCTTTGATTATTTCTGCTTAGTAGAAGCACCCTGGCTGTCATTATGGGAGTTCTCAGACTATCTCTGTCTTTGTGAGTACTCTACCTTTCATTATTGAGGGTCTAAGGTCTTTGGGAGGACTCTACCTGTCATTACTGAGGGTCTCTGGTCTTTGTGAGGACTATACCTGTCATTACTGAGAGTCTCGGGTCTTTGTGAAGACTCTACCTGTCATTACTGAGGGTCTCTGGTCTTTGTGAAGACTCTACCTGTCATTACTGAGGGTCTCTGGTCTTTGGAAGGACTCTACCTGTCATTACTGAGGGTCTCTGGTCTTTGTGAAGACTCTACCTGTCATTACTGAGGGTCTCTGGTCTTTGGAAGGACTCTGCCTGTCATTACTGAGGGTCTCAGGTCTTTGGGAGGACTCTGCCTGTCATTATTGAGGGTCTCTGGTCTTTGGAAGGGCTCTGCCTGTCATTACTGAGGGTCTCAGGTCTTTGGGAGGACTCTGCCTGTCATTACTGAGGGTCTCAGGTCTTTGGGAGGACTCTGCCTGTCATTACTGAGGGTCTCAGGTCTTTGGGAGGACTCTGCCTGTCTTTACTGAGGGTCTCAGGTCTTTGGAAGGGCTCTGCCTGTCATTACTGAGGGTCTCGGGTCTTTGGGAGGACTCTGCCTGTCATTACTGAGGGTCTCGGGTCTTTGGGAGGACTCTGCCTGTCATTACTGAAGGTCTCAGGTCTTTGGGAGGACTCTGCCTGTCTTTACTGAGGGTCTCAGGTCTTTGGAAGGGCTCTGCCTGTCATTACTGAGGGTCTCGGGTCTTTGGGAGGACTCTGCCTGTCATTACTGAGGGTCTCAGGTCTTTGGGAGGACTCTGCCTGTCATCACTGAGGGTCTCAGGTCTTTGGGAGGACTCTGCTTGTCATTATTGAGGGTCTCGGGTCTTTGGAAGGACTCTACCTGTCGTTATTGAGGGTCTCCGATGTTTGGGAGGGCTCTGCCTGTCATTACTGAGGGTCTCTGGTCTTTGTGAGGACTATACCTGTCATTACTGAGGGTCTCGGGTCTTTGTGAAGACTCTACCTGTCATTACTGAGGGTCTCTGGTCTTTGGAAGGACTCTGCCTGTCATTACTGAGGGTCTTAGGTCTTTGGGAGGACTCTGCTTGTCATTATTGAGGGTCTCTGGTCTTTGGGAGGACTCTACCTGTCGTTATTGAGGGTCTCCGGTGTTTGGGAGGGCTCTGCCTGTCATTATTGAGGGTCTCGGGTGTTTGGGAGGACTCTGCCTGTCGTTATTGAGGGTCTCGGGCTGTCACAGTCCGGGGACACTGCGGCTGCATCTACTATACAGAAATAAGTTATTTTGGTTCCTCAGTCAGGATTTTCATCACTGTGTCTGGCGCTTAGCAGAAGTGTGACGACTTTCTTCCACCACATGCTGATGTGTTTCTGCTGTGGTTTTACTGGAAATATCGGGTACTTTACAGATTGCTGATGATTGGGTAAACACGTTGGGTTTACATTGGGGGCACCAAAAAAGTTTACATCTCCTTATCTCATGAGTCTGACCCCATTGTCAGATCATGGATCTTCATTATTTTACATGATTTTGCTTGATTTTGAATCCTGTGGATATTGTTGTGTTGCTGTTTATGTAGCAAGTCTCGGACTAGTCACCCCTGTACATACAATGTGGGCACCGCGACACCCCATGACTCAGTGTAACCCCAGACTGGTCTTTGATGATAATTTCCTTTATCTCTGTATATTTCGCTGTTTCTTCTTGCAGTGACTACACGTGAAGTTTCTGTCTGACCCACATCCTCCATTGTCAGTTACTAAAATGCAGAACTAAGGCGTCTTTCCAGCTATCAGTAATGGGGGAGGGGGCGAGGGTGTCCTGATGCCAGTCTGGGCGAAAACCACAACTGTAGAACTAATCACACTTTGACTTTAGCGCTGTCTGAGATTAATGGCAGAAACTAAAGTGACTGGTTACATCTGACACAGGGCCTCATGTAGCCAAGTAAAATACTCAGGAGGTCATTACCAGCGAATGCCATGAAAAATCCATCCATCAAATCATCCATCCATTGATCCATCCATCCATTTGTTTATCCATCCATTTATTTACCCATCCATCCAATAATGAATCCAGTTATTCATTCATCCATCCAGATTCATCCATAAATCTACTGATCCATCCATCCATCCATTGATTCATTAATTCATTGATCCATCCATCCATCCATTGATTCATTAATTCATTGATCCATCCATCCATCCATTGATTCATTAATTCATTGATCCATCCATCCATCCATTGATTCATTAATTCATTGATCCATCCATCCATCCAGTCATCCATCTGTCGCAGGCGGAGGAGGGGACACTGCGCTCTCCCACTGCTCGGGTCCGGCTGCCGCTGCTGCTGCGGCCTGCTGCGGCTCGGTGGCTCGAGCGATGGGCCGGATCCCGGGGACTCGAGCGGCGCTCCTCGCCCGTGAGTGAAAGGGGAGTTTGGTTGTTGGGATAGTTTATTGTCCGTGACGCCACCCATGGTTGTGGTAATTGTAGGGACACCACCGCTGCTCTGTATGGGGATCCCGGGAGCGGTGACAAGGAGCAGCAAAGTTGTTAGTTCTCCCCTCCGTGGGTAGGGGGTGGTCGTCCCAGGGCCCAGTGATGGGTTTGGGATGGTGGACAGGAGGGTTATGGGGCCTGTGGAGGTGCAGGGACGCAGGGGTAGCGCTGTGCCGCCCGGCATGGAGGTACTCACTCAGCCCAAAGATGATGACGCAGTTCACGGTAAACAAACGATTGGTTGGACGGGTCCCTCGGACGGCTGCGGTGCTGATGTTCCCTGCAGTTAGCGGTGACGGTCACTTCCCTGCACCTAAGTACGGTTCTTTGGTAGCGATGGATTCCCACCGGTAACCCGCTACCCAGCTTGGATATGAGCCGGAGGAGCCCCTCTCTTGCCCGCAGGCGCTGGCCCTGGGAAACTGGTGCCTTGGCGGTGGCGGTATCTCCCCTTCACGGTCGGACTGTTGCCTTCAATCGGGACTTTGCTGCTGGGAGACCCGGAGGTCCCCTTCACTGACGGATTTGGAAAATTATGGCGACTCCTAGCCTTGCCGGGATCCGAAAGGCCCCTGCCACTGGTGCTGGCTTCTCTTTGTATACCGCTCCGGTACCGCCGGGCCACCACCCGTCCACGGTCTTTTCGGCAACCTCCAAGTAGCCTCTCCTGCAGACGGTCACCGCCGTCTGCCAACCTTGCTGTCTCAGTCCAGGGCACACACCCGGACCAATTTCAGGCTTCTTGCTGTCACTTTTCTCTTTCCCTACTTTCCCTCCTTCTACTTCACTGTTTACTCCTTCACCTCCCTAGCTTATCTGCCTGGTTTTCCCGCCTCCAGGGCTGTGAACTCCTCAGTGGGCGGAGCCAACCACCTGGCCCACCCCCTGGTGTGGACATCAGCCCCTGGAGGAAGGCAACAAGGATTTGTGTTTTGTCCTTGGTGTTCCTGCAGGGAATGTGGGGTGTGTGTGGTGTTATGACCTGTGACCCCTGGCTTGCCCAGGGCGTCACATTCCCCCTTAGCAAAACGCAGACCGTCCTCGGGCTGCCCGTCCAACACCGGTTTTATTTTCCCTTTTTTTTTTTTTTTTTCTGAAAAGATATAAAAACAAGACATACAAGTAAAATAACATCATCCCACAACGGGAGGCACATTGCTTAAACATTACGGTAACAAACGGTTGCGGCTGCCGCTCTCTCCCACCCAAGTAACCTGGCCCTGATGCTGCCCTTAGAAAACAGGCAGCACCCCTTGACCCCAGTCCTGAACCAAGTTACCCGAGCGGGATCTGTCCTTCCCCTCCAGAGGGTAGCCACCGGTTCCTGTGGTGGCTGGGCCCCAGCCTGCTCTGCTGCGGGCCCTCCCTCCAATCTGCCTCTCCGGAGGCGGTAACGGTGCTGCAACGGAAACATTTTTATTTACAAGCCACTTAACGTCTGTGGTTGCCCTGCAAGTTCACGGGCTTGTCCATAGAAAGTTCTCTATGCAAACAACTTCAATCGGTCCCCACGGGGACAACAATGCCGGCAACGGCCGGTTTTCCAAATCACGGTAGACAATCAGGTTAACTTCGGTTAATCTTTTTCATCATTTGCAAACTTTTTCAAACGCACACAGACTTTGGTCCCAACGGGGACGGTGCAACGGTGCTCCGCTGCCCTACTCAGAGTCCTCAGCTAGGGCGGATCCGTCCCCCTCCACCAGCATATCAAACATGCACTGACATGCCTGCTGTGACAGGGGTACCCGGTACCCATTTCCACCGGTACGCGGGGTATGGAAAACCACTGGGTCTCCTACATAGCGGGCACGCTCACTTGCCTCTTCCAACTCAGCAGCGGACCCGGGGCTGGGGCCGGAGTCATCATCTCTTGTTGCTGCGTCAGGCGGGTTACCGCCAGCTGCCGCAGCCTCCTGGCCTCCAGCATCCAGCACTTCAGACCCTTCTGCGGTAGCACGGAGCAGCAGATCAGGCGAGTCTACACTGAGGCGCCCCATAAGTAACGGCAAGGGTGATGCATAGGCCGAGACTAGGCCGGGCCCCTCAGCCGCATCGGCCGGTCCTGGTAGGACATAGGGACGTGGGTCACCAGTCGACTCTACTACATCTATTCCCCCTTCGTACATCGGGGCAGTTGTAATCAGCATCTCCACCTCGTTAGTCCACTGCTCCATCATCCGGAAGATCTGATCCTGCTGACGCCGGTGGAATTGAATCACCCGGGCCTTCATCCAGGCCACGGTCCCGGGCTCGGGGTCTGGCACAGTCACTACCGAGATTTCTGGCACCATTCTGTTAAGGGGCCGCGGTCCTAGCGGTTCCCCCTGGTGTACTTCAGGGACGTCCTGGACGTCTGCAGCCGGCTGGTCCGCCGGGGCGGCTTGGCAGGGTATCGATACCGGTTGGGCGTGTAGCGGGCCTAATGGCGGAGCGGCAGCAGCTATCACGGGTAGCGGGGAGAGAAGCAGGGTGAGCGGAAGCCGGCCGGGCCCCTCAGCTCCAATGGCCGATCCCTCAGGAATACAGGGGCGTGGGTCTCTTACCCGCTCCTCCAAATCCTCTTCCACCTCGCGTCTCCACATAGCAGCCACCACGTCCGCCATGTCGGTCTCCCACTCCTCCAGGAGGAGTTGCATGTGGGCCTGCAAACGATTACTCAGCGGGACGGTCCGGTCCCTCAACCACGTCGCCGTGCCGGGTGCGGGGGTCTCGCTGTTATTAGCTGGAGCGGACATCTCGGCAGTCGTGCTTTCCAGGAACTAGCAACAAGATGGCCACAGGGTCCTGGCGTCCCTGCTTTTATAGCCGCGGCTACATGCACTTAGTCGCCATCTCGTCCCCCTTAGCTTCTTTTCGGCCCCTCCTCTATCGGGGCGGGGTTTTGGCCTTCGCGCCTCTGCTACTCGAGAAGACGCTCGAGCGGGAACTCTTCGCGCCAAAGATGGCGGCTTCTGAAATTTTCCGGCCGGACACCTCCGGCGGTCACAAGGCGCACCTCTACCCAACAGCAGAGCGGTAAGATCCTGTTCGTGACGCCAAGTTGTCGCGGGCGGAGGAGGGGACGCTGCGCTCTCCCACTGCTCGGGTCCGGCTGCCGCTGCTGCTGCGGCCTGCTGCTGCTCGGTGGCTCGAGCGATGGGCCGGATCCCGGGGACTCGAGCGGCGCTCCTCGCCCGTGAGTGAAAGGGGTTTGGTTTTTGGGATAGTTTATTGTCCGTGACGCCACCCACGGTTGTGGTGATTGTAGGGACACCACCGCTGCTCTGTATGGGAATCCCGGGAGCGGTGACAGGGAGCAGCAAAGTTGTTAGTTCTCCCCTCCGTGGGTAGGGGGTGGTCGTCCCGGGGCCCAGTGATGGGGTTGGGATGGTGGACAGGCGGGTTATGGGGCCTGTGGAGGTGCAGGGACGCAGGGGTAGCGCTGTGCCGCCCGGCACGGAGGTACTCACTCAGTCCAAAGATGATGACACAGTTCACGGTAAACAAACGGCTGGTTGGACGGGTCCCTCGGACGGCTACGGTGCTGATGTTCCCTGCAGTTAGCGGTGACGGTCACTTCCCTGCACCTAAGTACGGTTCTTTGGTAGCGATGGATTCCCACCGGTAACCCGCTCCCCAGCTTGGATATGAGCCGGAGGAGCCCCACTCTTGCCCGCAGGTGCTGGCCCTGGGAAACTGGTGCCTTGGCGGTGGCGGTATCTCCCCTTCACGGTCGGACTGTTGCCTTCAATCGGGACTTTGCTGCTGGGAGACCCGGAGGTCCCCTTCACTGACGGATTTGGCAAATTATGGCGACTCCTAGCCTTGCCGGGATCCGAAAGGCCCCTGCCACTGGTGCTGGCTTCTCTTTGTATACCGCTCCGGTACCGCCGGGCCACCACCCGTCCACGGTCCTTTCGGCAACCTCCAAGTAGCCTCTCCTGCAGACGGTCACCGCCGTCTGCCAACCTTGCTGTCTCAGTCCGGGGCACACACCCGGACCAACTTCAGGCTTCTTGCTGTCACTTTTCTCTTTCCCTACTTTCCCTCCTTCTACTTCACTGATTACTCCTTCACCTCCCTAGCTTATCTGCCTGGTTTTCCTGCCTCCAGGGCTGTGAACTCCTCGGTGGGCGGAGCCAACCGCCTGGCCCACCCCCTGGTGTGGACATCAGCCCCTGGAGGAAGGCAACAAAGATTAGTGTTCTGACCTTGGTGTTCCTGCAGGGAATGTGGGGTGTGTGTGGTGTTATGACCTGTGACCCCTGGCTTGCCCAGGGCGTCACACATCCATCCATTGATTCATCAATCCTTTGATCCACCCATTCATTTATTGATTCATGCATCCATCCTTTGATCCATCCATTGATCCATCATCCATCCATTCATCCATCATCCATCCGTTCATCCAGCCATTGACTCATCCATCTATTGATTCATCCATCCATCTGTTAATTCATTCACCAATCCATTGATTCATTCATTGATGCATCCATTTATCCATTGATTCATCCATCCATTGATTCATCGGTCCATCCATCCATTGATCCATCCATTCATTCATTCATTCATCAATCCATGTGTCGCGGACGGGGAGGACGCCGTCGCTGCTGCGCTCTCGCTAACGCTCAGGTCCGGCGCTGCTGCGGCTGCTGCTACTGCTCGGAAGCTCGAGCGGTGGGCCGGATCCGGGTACTCGAGCGGCGATCCTCGCCCATGAGTGAAAGGGGTGGTTGGTTTGGGGGATTTAGTCCGTGACGCCACCCACGGGTCGTGGTGAAGATAGGCACCACCGCTGCTGATGACGGGGATCCCGGGAGCGATGGTAAGGAGCAGCTGGGATGTTGTTTTCCCCCTCCGTGGGTAGGGGTCGATGGTCCCGGGGCCTGGTGATGTGACGGGGAGGCAGGGTTGGTGAGGTGCAGGGTTGCAGGGACAGCGCGGCGCGGTGTCGGATGGCACGGGTGTACTCACTCAGCAAGAAAGGTACAAAGTCCTCGGTAAACCAAACGGCTGGATGGATGGGTCCCGCAGCCGGCTGCAGTGTTTCTCTCCCCGGACAGGTGATTGCGGCTGTCTTTCCCTGCACCTTGATGTTCTCTTGCTGACTACTATGGATTCCCAACGGTAGTCCGCTCCCCGGTGTATGGGTACCAGAGGAGCCCGTTTGCCCGCAGGCACTGGCCCTTGGGTCTCTAGCCTTAGGCGGTAGCTGTATACCCTCACGGTGTGGGCGGTTGCCTTCAATCGGGACTTTTGCTGTTGTGAAACCCCTGGGGTTCCAGTCACATTTGGATCTGACTATTGACGGCAGCTCCAAGCCTGGTCGGGGTCCGATGGCCCTGCCTGTGTGTGCTGGCTTCACTTCGCTCCCCGGTCCGTACCGGCGGGCCAACGCCCGACCCCGGTCCTACGGTTCCGCGTTGCTCCACCACTCCTGCAGACGGCCACCGCCGTCTGCCAACCTTGCTGTCCCAAACCCTTGCTGTCACAAACCCAGACAACCAAGTGTTTACTCCTCACTCCCCAAACTCCAACACTAAACTGTCACTATTCCTGCCTCCAGGCCTGTGAACTCCTCGGTGGGTGGGGCCAACCGCTTGGCTCCGCCCCACCTGGTGTGAACATCAGACACTGGAGAGAGGCAACAAGGATTTTTGTTTGGCTGGTTTCCCTGTCTAATTGGGGTGGGGAGTGTTTGAGTGTTATCTGTGACGACCTGGCTAGGCCAGGGCGCCACACATCCATCCATTGATCCATCCATCCATTGGTTCATCCATTCATTAATTGATTCATCCATCCATCATCCATCCATTCATCCATCATCCATCCATTCATCCATCTATTCATCCACCTTTGACTCATCCATTCATCCATCCATCTATTGATTCATCCATCCATTGATCCATCCATCCATTCATCCATCCATTCATCCATCCATTCATCCATCCATTGATTCATCCATCCATTGATGTACCTACTATTTATGACACAGATGAATAGATATTAATATCTGTAAGTAAATCCGGAGACTCACGAATGACATCTCCCCTGACTCTAGACATTCTCATTGCTTTGCTACTTCATCCATCCCAGACCCCCATGACAACTTCTCCTGTTGACTGTAGAATTTGCAGACAAGACATCTTCACCTGTTTATTTCTGCAACAATCTCTATCCTGGATTGCAAATCAAATTAGACTCCAGACTAAAATCCTAAAACAAATATAAATCCCTAATCCCCCAAACACAGACCATAGATTAAACCTGATAAACTATAACTAACCCCAAATCAGACCTCAAAATACAGACTCCCAATATAGACTCTGAAATTCATAAAGAACCCCTAAATTCAGACTGTAGACCAGACACCTTGTATAAAAGAGAAATCAGTGTCCCTAATCTAATATAATCCCAGATCCGATTTTCTAAAGTAATATAAACTCTATACCAGACACTGTAAAGGCCGCTTTACACGCTGCAATATCGTGACCGATATCGCTAGCGTGTGTACCCGCCCCCATCTGTTGTGCGACATGGGCAAATCGCTGCCCGTGTCGCACAACATCGCCCAGACCCGTCACACATACTTACCTGCCCTGCGACGTCGCTGTGACCGGCGAAACGCCTCCTTTCTAAGGGGGTGGTTCGTTCAGCGTCACAGCGACGTCACAGCTGCATCACTGAACCGCCGCCCAATAGAAGCGGAGGGGCGGAGATGAGCGGGACGTAACATCCCGCCCACCTCTTTCCTTCCGCATAGTGGCCAGGAGGCAGGTAAGGAGAGGTTCCTCGTTCCTGCGGTGTCATACGGAGCGATGTGTGCTGCCGCAGGAACGACGAACAACATCGTACCTGCAGCAGCAACGATATTAGAGAATGGACCCCCATGTCATCGATGAGCGATTTTGCACGTTTTTGCAACGATGCAAAATTGCTCAAAGGTGTCACACGCAACGGATCGCTAAAGTGACCGGATGTGCGTCACAAATTCCGTGACCCCAACGAGATCACTTGAGCAATGTCGTAGCGTGTAAAGCCCCCTTAAATAAATTCAGACCCCAGACTCCCTAAATATGGACTCCAAGCCGAGCACTAGACTAATTGAGACATTAGGCCAGACTGTCTAAATTATTTCAGACCCCAGACTTCCTAAATTCAGAAACCAGACTAAACTCCCTCACCTATTCCTGCCCTACAGACCCCAGTACCCTTATAGACAGTCGCAGACACACCTCTGATCAGACCTCCGTATTACCTTTGTTAATAATCAATACTATGGCCATGTTTCCATCTCCAGGTAGTATTAATATTTGAGTGTAGAGCCCATCCCCCCTAAAGTATCATAGATGAAAGCTATGACCCTCATAAGACCAGATGAGTGTCAGACATAAGGCTGATTAGGTGAAGGCCTGGCTCCCAGTAAGGCGCATTTTCCATAGTAGCACCAGTAGACATCTGTGGGCACGGGGAGAAGGTCTTGCTCGCTACCATCAGGAGTTCACTGGTTTTGCTCTGAGTTACGTTGTTTCAGTTCCAGGTCAGTCACAGTGTGAGAATGAGGACGTTTTACCCATCATCGGGTGGCAAAGACAGAAGTTGAGTAAAACAGGGAACCTACGTGGCTTCTAATCACCACCGTCAGATGAGTCACCCAAGGTGACATAGAGGTCGGGTTCTCACCAGCCTGAAAAGAGGCGGGGATCATAGTAATGGGTCTAAATTCAGATTTATAGATAATCAAGAAAAGCTTGTAGTGACCTGCTACTCACCAAAGATGAGCAATCAGGACTTCAAGAGCTAGAACTACCAGCCAGGACCACCACTTAGGACTCCAATAGTCAGGTTCACCAGACAGAAGAACTCCACATGCCAATATCACCAGTCAAGAACAAGAGTCAGGACCAAATACCAGGACCACCACTTAGAGCTCCACAAACCAATATCAATAATCAGGACTACACCAGTGAGGACTAAGCCAGTCAGGACCAGCGGAAGAAACCTCCAGACAGAAGTCCACATAACATAACATAGTCAGAACCATCAGCCAAGGCCACCATTTACTACTCCACCAATCAGGTTCTCAAGACAGAACTCCGCTGGACAAGACTACCTGTGTCAGGATTTTACCAATCAGAACCCGCAGTTTGGATTTTACCAGTCAGGACCACCATTTGAGACTTCACCAGTCAGGACCACCAGTCAAAGCTCCAGCAGTGAGAATGACCAACCAGGTCTTCACCGATCAGGACCATCAAAGTTGAAGAGTTCACATGTCACAACCATAGACCACCTTCGAAGGTTTTGTCATCCACCCTGGATCACCAGTCAAGACTCCATCAGTCTGGACTACACAAGTTCTCTACCACCTACCTGGGAAATCAGCTACAACCACTAGTCAGAACCAACATCCAGAACTAGTCAATATCTCCAGCCAAAACTCCACTAGCAAGGACAACACCAGTCAGGGCAACCAGAAAGAACTTCACCAGTTGCAATTTAACCATTCAAGACCCTCAGCCAAGATGTCACCAGTCAAGTCCACTATCCAAGATTCTGTCATCCACCCTACACTACTGGACAAATGTTCACTAGTCAACACTTCACAAGTCAGGTCTCTGCTGCCTAACCTGGACACAAACTGGACTACCACTCCACCAGTCAGAAATCCCCCCACCCCACCCAATTCCTTGAATTTGTCAGAGAAACCCAGGTAAGGGCTGATCAACTTGTCTTAGCTTATCCTTTCAAACATGACAGTGTTCTCCTTTGTTTAGATCTCGTCTGATCCCTCTATATCTGCTGCTGCTGGTATCTTACTGCAGGAGTAATTCATTGCATAAAAAAAGAAATAAAAAAAAAAGAAATTAATAAATGAAAAAAAACAAAACAAAAAAAAAACCAAAAAAATAATAATAAAAAAAAGCAAACATATATATATATATATATATATATATATATATATATATATATATATATATATATATATATATATATATATATATATAATTTAAAGGTACAGTAACATTTCTAATTTTCCAAAAATTTAAAAAAGAGTTTATTACAATGTAACATTGGATAGTTCTTGATATAATTCATACTCAGTAGAATATTTGCTTTGATTCTATAGACAAATACATAAAACATAGTAGGACGTCAATGTGTATATTTTACATCTATGATTATACAACCCCACTGGTAAATATCTTTATATACAGAAGTCGCAATCTCACCACCAGGGGGCATCATTGTGGCCATACTGGACACCAGACTCCAAATCTGACAAGATCTGGATATTTGGCCCCTGTTACCTCCAGCTAGATCATTTATCATGCCATTGACAACATATGGGGTCCTCCACGTCCATATTACATCCTACCAAATTATAATCCATGTAATTGTTTATGGCTCATTATTGAGCAGGTGTTCATCAAGTGCATCCAAAAAGTTGTTGAACTCATGGTTACGACTTGCTAGGCTTGTACGCTCATCGGTTACCAGTGTAGGTGCTGGTACTTTCCATACTCATACTAGTGGTTGGCATGGTCCAGCTTGGAATAGGCACCATAGAACGACACTTGTAGAAGAGCCCTGGAATGGACAGTTGGGCACGGCGCCTAAATCCAGCATCCAGGAGGGCATAGATCAGTGGGTTGGAGCAACTATTGGCAAAGGCAAGAGCAGCCGTGGCACTCAGGGCTTGGTGTATGGCATCGTCCATGGAGCAGGAGATCTTGATGCCCAGTTTCGATATCACTCGAACTGTGTTGAGGGTGTTAAAGGGAAGCCAAGAGATGCAAAAAGCCCCCACCACACAGGAGACTATTCGAAGCCAGCTGTGCCCACGCCGGGGCTTCCCTGTACTCATTGCCTTCACTTGCTTGCCAAAGTAGTTTCATAGGTACCTAGCCATACGACAGTAGCAGAAGAGGACAACAGCAAAAGGCAAGACAAATG
>NC_134354.1:783402893-783452893 GCF_048569485.1 Anomaloglossus baeobatrachus | reverse complement strand
TGGTCCCTTTCCTTGATAACAAGCTGGATGGTCCCTCTCCTTGCTAATGTAGCACCCAGGGGACAGGGGTTTTGTCAGGCACGGGGTCACATACCAGAGTTTACTCATCACTGGGCCGGTGTGGTGGTCTGGGATGTCGCGGTGGCCTGCCTGGCTTCACGCCCCGAGGTGTACACCAATAAGGAGGGAAGATGATGGGGATTGTAGTAGAATGAATGTCGTGACGCCACCTGTGGTATGCAGCCAGGGATTAGCCGGCGCTGCTATCGCTGTCCTCCAGGGCGAATGGTTTTAGCAGCCAGAGATGGTATCACTCCACGCAGGTAGAGCGGGCCCTGGGGAGGATGATGAGGGGAGTAGTGATGGCCTTTAGTGCCGAGGCGGTGCCAGGAATAAGAGTCCAAAACAATTGCTGCAGTTCCAGGTGTTTTTACTCACTTTTTAGTGCCACTCGCACGGCTATTACTAGTCACCCGCTGTGATTGATCCCGTCTAACTCAGATCCCTTCAGAGGTCAGTCCGGTGTGGTGCTCGGTGAGCCTCTTCCTCCTAGCACCGTGTGTGTTGGATCCCTGTGGCTTTAAGCTACTTGGGGACCCCAGTTCATCTCGAGTAGTACTCTTGTCCCTGTCTGCAGGTGCCGCGGCTCCACACTGGGACCTTGTACTGTCCAAGGCTCCGGATCCTATCTGGCACTGTGCTTTCAGGCTCTGTGTGGCCAGGGAAGCTTGAAACCTCCCGATACCAGCAGATTCTGAAAAACCAACTTGAAGAATGATCTTCCCTATGGTCCTGCACCCTGCGTGGCGCCGGTTCCGAGGGAGCAATGAAGCTCTCTCCTCGGCAACTGCATGAACTCCTGTGTCCCACCAGAGCACCGGTAAGACACCTCTGCTCCTTTCCTCTCCTGCCGGAGAACTCCCTGTAACTGTTGTGTTGGCTGCCCCCTAAGTGGCTGCCCCTCCCCGGGTCCCTGTTACTAGTGGGTGGTGCCACCCATGTTTTAAGGCAACCTTACGACCCTACCCTAGCCTGGTCCCCATTGAGAGGGCAACCTGGTTGTGTATTTGAGTAAGTAAATGGTGAAACCGGTACTAACCTCCTCTAGATCCGGGGGCAGCATTACACCTTAAAGGGAACCTGTCACCACTTTTTTGCCCTATAAGCTGCGATCAACACCACCGGGCTCTTATATACAGGATTCTCACATGCTGTATATAAGAGCCCAGGTCACTGTGAGAACATAAAAAACACTTTATAATACTTACCTAACGGTCGCTGCGGTGGACCTTATGGGCGTCTCCGTTATCCAGTGCCTCCTCTTTCGGCCATCTTTGTCCTCTTTCTGAAGTCTGGATGCATGACGCGTCCTATGTCATACAGACTCACCAATCCTGCGCAGGCGCACTACAATACTTTGATCTGCCCTGCTCAGGACCTGAATGCCGGCGAGTGTGTATGACGTCGGACCCGTCATGCACCGTGGTTAGAGAAGAAGGAGCACAAAGGTGGACAAAAGAGGTGGCGGCGACACCGGAGAACAGAGACGCCCATATGGCCCACCACACGACCATTAGGTAAGTATTATAAAGTTTTTTTTATGTTATATCCCCCGGCCTGGGCTCTTATATACAGCATGTTAGAATGCTGTATGTAAGAGCCCGGTGGTGATGGCCGCAGCTTATAGGTCAAAAAAGTGGTGACAAGTTCCCTTTAAATCAGGTGCAATACTCTGTGGTAACTGGAGCCTCAGAGGCGCCACAATAACAAGCTGGATGGTTCCTCTCCCTAATAACAAGCTGGATGGTTCCTCTCCCTAATAACAAGCTGGATGGTTCCTCTCCCTAATAACAAGCTGGATGGTCTATCTATTTGATAACAAGTTGGATAGTCCCTCTGTTTGATAACAAGTTGAATGGTCCCTTTCCTTTTGAGTCCTCAGGACACAGAGTCTGTGGTTTTCATAAAGAATTTCAGATTTTGATTAATTTGACATTTTTCCTCCGTCCATTACAAATGAGATTTGGCCTGAAGAAGATGGCAACATTTCTGGATTGTGCTGATATTTGGCTTCTTCTTTACATGATGGAGCAGTAACTTGTATTTGCCTCACTGCACAGTATTCAGTTACCATCCGTCTCCACTATCCTCAGTATTCAGTGACCGCCCGTCTCCTCCATCCTCAGTATTCAGTGACCGCCCGTCTCCTCCATCCTCAGTATTCAGTGACCGTCTCCTCCATCCTCAGTATTTAGTGACCGCCCGTCTCCACTATCCTCAGTATTCAGTGACCGCCCATCTCCTCCATCCTCTGTATTCAGTGACCGCCCGTCTCCTCCATCCTCAGTATTCAGTGACCGTCTCCTCCATCCTCAGTATTCAGTGACCGCCCGTCTTCACTATCCTCAGTATTCAGTGACCGCCCGTCTACACTATCCTCAGTATTTAGTGACCGCCCGTCTCCTCCATCCTCAGTATTCAGTTACCATCCGTCTCCACTATCCTCAGTATTCAGTGACCGCCCATCTCCACTATCCTCAGCATTCAGTGACCGCCCGTCTCCACTATCCTCAGTATTCAGTGACCGCCCGTCACCTCCATCCTCAGTATTCAGTGACCGCCTGTCTCCACTATCCTCAGTATTCAGTGACCGCCCGTCTCCTCCATCCTCAGTATTCAGTGACCGCCCGTCTCCTCCATCCTCAGTATTCAGTTACCATCCGTCTCCACTATCCTCAGTATTCAGTGACCGCCCGTCTCCTCCATCCTCAGTATTCAGTTACCATCTGTCTGCACTATCCTCAGTATTCAGTAACCGCCCGTCTCCACTATCCTCAGTATTCAGTGACCGCCCGTCTCCTGCGTCCTCAGTATTCAGTGACTGACCGTCTCCACTATCCTCAGTATTCAGTGACCGCCCATCTCCACTATCCTCAGCATTCAGTGACCGCCCGTCTCCACTATCCTCAGTATTCAGTGACCGCCCGTCTCCTCCATCCTCAGTATTCAGTGACCATCCGTCTCCTCCATCCTCAGTATTCAGTGACCGCCCATCTCCTCTGTCCTCAGTATTCAGTGACCGCCCGTCTCCACTATCCTCAGTATTCAGTGACCGCCCGTCTCCTCCATCCTCAGTATTCAGTGACCGCCCATCTCCTCTATCCTCAGTATTCAGTGACCGCCCGTCTCCACTATCCTCAGTATTCAGTGACCGCCCGTCTCCTCCATCCTCAGTATTCAGTGACCGCCCGTCTCCTCCATCCTCAGTATTCAGTTACCATCCGTCTCCACTATCCTCAGTATTCAGTGACCGCCTGTCTCCTCCATCCTCAGTATTCAGTTACCATCCGTCTCCACTATCCTCAGTATTCAGTGACCGCCCATCTCCACTATCCTCAGCATTCAGTGACCGCCCATCTCCACTATCCTCAGTATTCAGTGACCGCCCGTCTCCTCCATCCTCAGTATTCAGTGACCATCCGTCTCCTCCATCCTCAGTATTCAGTGACCGCCCATCTCCTCTGTCCTCAGTGTTCAGTGACCGTCCGTCTCCTCCATCCTCATTATTCGGTGACCACCCGTCTCCACTATCCTCAGTATTCAGTGACCGCCCGTCTCCTCCATCCTCAGTATTCAGTGACCGCCCGTCTCCTCCATCCTCATTATTCGGTGACCACCTGCCTCTTCCGTCCTCAGTATTTGGTGACAACCCATCGTCTCCAGCCTCAGTATTTGGTGATCGTATGATTTCTTATGGATCCACAAGCAAAAGTCCCCTGTGCCTCTATACTGTATGTGATCAGAGCTTATAGAGGTCCCCATAGACTTTTACAGGAGGCATTTTATGGTTCTACACAAGGGCTTACATGGAGATGTAACATTGTAACATGCAGAAGACCTAAAAATTACCCAGTGTGACAAAAGTCTACATATTTATTATTCTTTTTTTGCTCTTTATTTTTTGTTCTACAAAGAGTTTGAATAACTAAATAAACTTAAGTTTTATATATATATATATATATATATATATATATATATGTTAGATATATATATAGCTCATATTCCTTTCATGTCAAAGCCCCCAAAAATATAAAAAAAAAATCAAACACTTGAAACCGGGTCAGATTGTGAAACCACAAAAAAAAGGTGTTAACGATTGAAATGGCGCAGAGATTCTCACGGTGCAGTATACACCGATGTGAATGTGAATATGAATGGAACGGAGTCTGTGTCGTATCTATTATATCTTTATTTAATCGATACATTTATTGTTCCATATTATAACATATTTCAAAGCATATTTATTTTTTTTACTTGTTATTTTCTTTTTGCCATTTCTTTGACAGAAAGACGGAAAAGTACTGTAGTTTCCTGACATTTTTGCAACAGTAAAAACTGCAGGTTGTGAGAATTAAGGGGACTTGAACGTTTATAGGGCCCATTTAAAAAAATGTTTGTATTTTAGGCTAAAAAGCATTTTTGCAAAGGGACTTTATTAAAAATGTTGCACTTATGTGCTTTTACAGATTTGTTTCCCTCTGATCATAAAAAAGCAGAGCAATCAGAAAGACTGACCATCATAGCGAGCTCACTGACAGATTCTCAGTTTACTCATTTTTCAGCCATAAATAGAAAGAGGCTATAGAAGGTAATTGGAGCCAAATTTTAATGAAATGATTGCAAAAAATAAATACATTCATTTTAATAAAAAAAAAATATTTGCCCCCAAAGTTGATGGTGAACAGCCTGATCTATTGCAATAATGCAGCGAGAGGTGAAAGGGGCAGCAACGGTTCTTTGTAGTTATTATAAACTAGAAGGTGGCCTGATTCTACGCATCGGGTATTCTAGAATTTACGTATTGTGTAGTTAATGTATGATTTTTGCTATATATATAGATGTTGTTGTGTGTAGTTGCCAGTGTTTGTGTAGGGTGCTGTACATGTTCTGGGTGTTGTCTGGGTGTGGCGAGGGGCGAGAGCGGTGTTGTTTGTGTGTTGCGTTGTTTGTGGGGCGCTGTGTGTCTGTAGCGTTGTGTGTGTGTGTGTTGCGCGGTTTGTGTGGGTGTGGGGTGCGTGTGTGTGTTTTGGGGGAGGTATGTTTTGTGCAATGTGTGTGTTGTGCGGTATGTGCGTATATTTGTGTATGCCGCGGTGTTTGTGTGTTGGGTGTTGTGTGTGTGTGCGGCGTTGTCTGTGTGTGTGGGTGTCTGTGTAGGGCGGTGTTTGTGGTTCCCAGTGTCTGTGTGGTGTGTTGTGCGGTGCGTGCGTGGCGCTGTGTGTGTGTTTTGGGGGGAGGTGTGCACCCCCCATCGTGCTCCATCCCCCATGCTGCGCACCCCACATTGTGCTCCATCCCCCATGCTGCGCACCCCCCATCGTGCTTTATCCCCAATGCTGCGCACCCCCCATCGTGCTCCATCCCCCATGCTGCGCACCCCCCATCGTGCTCCATCGCCCATGCTGCGCACCCCCATCAAGCTCCATTCCCCATGCTGCGCACCCCCCATCGTGCTCCATCCCCCATGCTGCGCACCCCCCATCGTGTTTCATCCCCCCATTCTTGGCACCCCCATCGTGCTCCATCCCCCACGCTGCACCCCCCCATCGTGCTCCATCCCCCACGCTGCACCCCCCATCGTGCTCCATCCCCCACGCTGCACTCCCCATCGTGCTCCATCCCCCATGCTATGCACCCCCATTGTGCTCCATCCCCCATGCTACGCACCCCCCATCATGCTCCATCCCCCATGATGCGCACCCCCCATCGTGTTTCATCCCCCCATTCTGGGCACCCCCCATCGTGCTCCATCTCCCACGCTGCCCCCCCATCGTGCTCCATCCCCCACGCTGCACCCCCCCATCGTGCTCCATCCCCCACGCTGCACTCCCCATCGTGCTCCATCCCCCATGCTACGCACCCCCCATCGTGCTCCATCCCCCATGCTACGCACCCCCCATCGTGCTCCATCCCCCATGCTACGCACCCCCCATCGTGCTCCATCCCCCATGCTACGCACCCCCATCGTGCTCCATCCCCCATGCTACGCACCCCCCATCGTGCTCCATCCCCCATGCTACGCACCCCCCATCGTGCTCCATCCCCCATTCTGCGCACCCCCTATCGTGCTCTATCCCCCATGCTGCACCCCCCATCGTGCTCCATCCCCCATGCTGTGCACCCCCCATCGTGTTTCATCCCCCCATTCTGGGCACCCCCCATCGTGCTCCATCCCCCATGCTGCGAACCCCTCAGAGAGGAGTATAATAGGAGGAGTATAATAGGAGGAGTATAATGGGAGGAGTAGTCCTGGGGGGTGGTGTACAGGTGCCCAATGTGTGCGGGGGGCGTGGCCTAGCGGGCATCGCGTACGGGGGGCGTGGCCTAGCGGGCATCTCGTGCGGCGGCGGGCCTGGCCAAACGGTTAATACATGCGGGGGGCGGGGCCAGCGGGCATCGCGTGCAGGGGGCGTGGCCTAGCGGGCATCTCGTGCGGGGGTGGGCCTGGCCAAACGGTTAATCCATGCGGGGGGCGGGGCCGAGCCGAGCGGGCAATCCGTGTGGAGGGGCGGGGCCAGGCTGAGCCCAGCGGCCAATCCGACGGTTGTCACTGTAAGGACACAATTTTGGAGCAAGACAGACAGACAGAATAAGGCAATTATATATATAGATATGGGTGACAAATCTGCAGGATGGAAAATTGGATATAATTATTACTGTCAATTGCAATTAAAAGAATCAGCAAAATAAGGGACAATTGCTACGTTCTTTTAATTACTTTCATAGATCACATTGGGGGGATGGGAGGTCACTCCATAGTGCCGCCACCTGGTGTCTTCTGTGTAAGTTGTGTAATTTCTTGTTGTCTGCGATCTGCCTCTTACAGACCCTGAGATACATCATTGACTCTACAGGAGGCGAGGGCCAGGTCATTATCATTCTATACACAATGGAGAGAGGACTTTAACTTTGTGCAGTAGGTAGAGGCAGGTCTATGTCTCTATACAGGAAATGGGAAATGGGGGCGGTCTATGTCTCTATACAGGAAGTAGGGGCGGGTCTATGTCTCTATACAGGAAGTAGGGGCGGGTCTATGTCTCTATACAGGAAGTAGGGGCGGGTCTATGTCTCTATACAGGAAGTAGGGGCGGGTCTATGTCTCTATACAGGAAGTAGGGGCGGGTCTATGTCTCTATTCAGGAAGTGGTGGTGATCTGTGTCTCTTTACAGGAAGTATGGCAGGTTTATGTCTCTATACAGGAAGTGGAGCAGGCCTCTATCTACTGGAGGTGAGGGAGGGTCTTTATATCTCTACAGGAAGTGGGGTGGGTCTTTATCTCTCTACAGGAAGTGGGGAAGGGTCTTTACCTCTCTAAAGGAAGTGGGGTGGGTCTTTATCTCTCTACAGGAAGTGGGGTGGGTCTTTGTCTCTCTACAGGAAGTGGGGGAGGGTCTTTATCTCTCTACAGGAAGTGGGGCTTATCTTTATCTCTACAGGAAGTGGGGCTTGTCTTTATCTCTCTACAGGAAGTGGGGCTTGTCTTTATCTCTCTACAGGAAGTGGGGTGGGTCTCTGTCTATACAGGAAGTGGGGGTGGGTCTTTATCTCTCTACAGGAAGTGGGGTGGGTCTTTATCTCTATACAGGAAGTGGGGTGGCTCTTTATCTCTATACAGGAAGTGGGGTGGGTCTTTATCTCTGTACAGGAAGTGGGGTGGCTCTTTATCTCTGTACAGGAAGTGGGGTGGGTCTTTATCTTTCTACAGGAAGTGGGGTGGGTCTTTATCTCTCTACAGGAAGTGGGGTGGGTCTTTATCTCTGTACAGGAAGTGGGGTGGGTCTTTATCTTTCTACAGGAAGTGGGGTGGGTCTTTATCTCTGTACAGGAAGTGGGGTGGGTCTTTATCTTTCTACAGGAAGTGGGGTGGGTCTTTATCTCTGTACAGGAAGTGGGGTGGGTCTTTATCTCTCTACAGGAAGTGGGGTGGGTCTTTATCTCTGTACAGGAAGTGGGGTGGGTCTTTATCTTTCTACAGGAAGTGGGGTTGGTCTTTATCTCTGTACAGGAAGTGGGGTGGGTCTTTATCTCTCTACAGGAAGTGGGGTGGGTCTTTATCTCTGTACAGGAAGTGGGGTGGGTCTTTATCTCTCTACAGGAAGTGGGGTGGGTCTTTATCTCTATACAGGAAGTGGGGTGGGTCTTTATCTCTCTACAGGAAGTGGGGTGGGTCTTTATCTCTATACAGGAAGTGGGGTGGGTCTTTATCTCTATACAGGAATTGGGGAGGGTCTTTATCCCTATACAGGAAGTGGGGTGGGTCTTTATCTCTATACAGGAAGTGGGGTTTGTCTTTATCTCTATACAGGAAGTGATGTGGGCCTCTATCTACTGGAGGTGAGAGTGGGTCTTTATCTCTATACAGTAAGTGGGGTGGGTCTTTATCTGTTTACAGGAAGTGGGGTGGGTCTTTATCTCTATATAGGAAATGGGGTGGGTCTTTATTTTTATACAGGAAGTGGGGTGGGTCTTTATCTCTATACAGGAAGTGGAGTGGGTCTTTATCTCTATACAGGAATTGGGGAGGGTCTTTAGCTCTATACAGGAAGTGAAGTGGGTCTTTATCTCTATATAGGAAATGGGGTGGGTCTTTATTTTTATACAGGAAGTGGGGTGGGTCTTTATCTCTATACAGGAAGTGGGGTGGGTCTTTATCTCTGTACAGGAAGTGGGGTGGGTCTTTATCTCTGTACAGGAAGTGGGGTGGGTCTTTATCTCTCTACAGGAAGTGGAGTGGGTCTTTTTTTCTATACAGAAAGTGGAGTGGGCCTCTATCTACAGGAAGTGGAGTGGGCCTCTATCTACAGGAAGTGGAGTGGGCCTCTATCTACAGGAAGTGGAGCGGGCCTCTATCTACAGGAAGTGGAGCGGGCCTCTATCTACTGGAGGTGAGGGCGGGTCTTTGTTTCCCCATACCAAATGATTTAATAGCTTGTAGAAAATATAAAAATATTTAACTTGGTAGAAATAAGTATAAATATTGAAGTCCTCCATTTCTGTCATCCCACATATAGGGGCCATGATGGTTGTGTAGTAGTTGTCATCCTGCTTTCCTAGAATTCTCAGTAGAAAAACAGTGATATAGATTTAGCTAACACCAGCATGACAGTGTAATGTGGCCAGTGGTGATAGTCATGGGCGAGGGCTTCACTCCTTCGCTCGCCCTGGCACACTAGTGACACGAGGGTTTGGAGCTCCACTGTTCACTGGAAATCCAACCATATAGATCCATGTGCATCGCTGTGGTTTGACCACCCTGTTTGGCTACGCTATTTCTTCGGGATTGCTTCCATGGTCTGTTCCCGCATTGTCAGTGGCTGTTGGTCAACACTGACTCCGCCACTGTCTGCACTGTTCACACTCACCTGCTCAATGGTGGGGGCGCTCTCTGGTCCCTCAATCACCTGCTTGGAGCTTTAGAGCTGCAATCCGTCTTCAGTCACCTTTACTTCCTCCTGCACATAACTTATGCCTTTCCTTCCTCCGCACCGCACTCCTCACTGAGCTCCTACACTCTACACTCCTTACAATCAGGACATACCCAACATTATAGTCCCTTCACTGTTGGCCAACTTCTTTAGTTAACCCTTTCAGCCCTGCGGCCTAAGCTTCCCCTTCCAACTAGGGAACCCAGGACTGGTGACATCTAGTGTTGGCTAACAGAATTGCACCTACAGACACCTACACAGAGAATTTAAAGGGAACCTGTCACCAGATTTTTACCTATTAAACTAAAAGTCTCCCCTTCTGCAGCTCCTGGGCTGCATTCTATGAAGGTGCACCTTGGCCCTGACTCCCCTTCCAGACCCCAAAAATAACTTTATAAAACTTGGCCGTTAGGTATGCAAATTTCCTTGGTTGGCCAGATGGGCCTCATTTTCTGCTCCTTTATCCCCCTCTTGCCACTGATCGCCGTCCTCCTGCCTTGATGGGATGACACCCTTCGTCATCCTCCTAGTCACATTTTGAAATTTTGCGCCTGTGCAGTTAGGTCTGCTCGCGCAGGCGCAGTTCGCTCTGCCATATCGCGGGTAGAACAGAAAACAGCTGCCCTCGCTCGCGCCGGTGAGCTAAATGTGCAGGCGCGAGATTATGTGCATGACCTCACCATCGCCATGTTCGTACCCGTCCATAGTCTCGTGCCTGCGCATTTAGCTCACCGGCGCGAGCAAGGGCAGCTGTTTTCTGCTCTGCCCGCAATATGGCAGAGCGAACTGCGCCTGCACGAGCCGACCTAACTGCTGCACAGGCGCGAGATTTGAAAATGCGACGAGGATGACGGAGGGTGTCATCCCGTCAATCAAGGAAGGAGGACGGCGATCAGCAGCAGGAGGGGGATAAAGGAGCAGAAAATGAGCCCGCCCATCTGACCAACCAAGGTAATTAGCATACCTAACGGTCATCTAATATATAAAGCTCAGTGTATGTATGTAGCTATGTATGTATGTATGTGTGTGTGTATGTCCGCTAAAGGAATCCGCACCGTTGCATTTACAATCACAAAATTTTGCACAGACGCCTCATGTGACTCAGGGAGCATCGTAGACTATGATTTGACAGAAAAATGTAACCCCGCGCATTACAGTTACTCTCCAAAATCCTACCTCCATTAAACTGAATGGAGGTGGGAGCTATAGGTTATTAATAGCAACTGTCAGTGGTTGCTATAGGAACAAAATAAACTGTTAGTTGAAGCTTATGCGTGAGGTTATATGATGTTGGTGGAGAGACGGATAGAGAGACAGAAAAAGACAGACAGGCAAAGAGACAGACCTGGAAAGAGACAGCCGGGGAAAGAGACAGATGGGTAAAGAGACAGATGGGCAAAGAGACAGACGGGCAAAGAGACAGACCTGGGAAGAGACAGTCGGGGAAAGAGACAGACCTGGAAAGAGACAGCCGGGGAAAGAGACAGCCGAGGAAAGAGACAGCCGGGGAAAGAGACAGATGGGGAAAGAGACAGACGGGCAAAGAGACAGACCAAGACAGATGGAAAAGAGACAGATGGGGAAAGAGACTGACAGAAACACACATAGAGACAGACACAGAGATAGAGAGAGACAGACAGACACAGAGATGGAGACAGATAGACTGATACAAATACAGACAGATATAGAAATAGTCAGACAGAGACATATACACAGACAGACAAGGAAAGAGACAGACAGAAAGACAGACAGACAGCGACACACAGACAGAGACTGGGAGAGAGACAGAGACACAGTTACTATCCCGGGCAACGCCGGGTGCTACAGCTAGTGTTTTATAAAGTTATTTTTGGGGTCTGGAAGGGGAGTCAGGTCCAAGGTGCAGCTTCATAGAATGCAGCCCAGGAGCTGCAGAAGGGGAGACTTCTAGTTTAATAGGGAAAAATCTGGTGACAGGTTCCCTTTAAACATCTTACTGCTACTACACATATAAATGCACATTCTACACTCTTATAAAACAATGGCGTCTTCAGGGGGTCACAGGTCACTCTCCTACAACAGTGTGATATGGCAGCCGGGATGGATCTTCTTAAATAGGGGAGGGTGCTCCGTCAGGGAATGCACCTTTCTGCTGCCATCCTAATATTTTTTTGCAGTTATTTACAGGAAAATCTTCTGAAATGTAATTTCTGAATTTGTAGCTGATGACCCCGGCTGAAGCCCTTCGAGGGGGTATATTCAGGCCATGTGTGATCTGTAGCGGGGGCCGGGCGGGCCGTGTGGCTTCCATCTCTTGCTATTTTATTTTATTTGTTAAGGTGCAATTCAGGAAGTGGTAACGAGACTCCTCATAACCAAAACCGCCAGCAAAAGAAAAACACCTCTGTTTGTACGCTGCACGGTCGCATCTTACAGAGAAACTGCAATTGTTTTTCATTTTTATCTTTCTTTGTGCATACTCTTATTTTCCTTTATGTTCTCTGATGTGGTGATACCAGGGGTGGGTGTATCCAGAGGAAGGCGAGAGAGGCATTTGCAGGGGAGCACCATTGGGCCCCCAGATATGACGCTCCGAAGATGCCTCCCCGGCAGCTGCATTTTGCCGTCCCCTGTAGTGGGATCGGACATTCTGCTGTCAAGCTGACAGTCAGCACAGAGAAAGTGCAGCGCCAGCTTTCAGCGATCAGTTGTACTTGTGCCTTTTAAATGCAAGTACAATTGAATCCCTGATCCCCAGCACTTGTGGGTCAGTGTGACGTCAGCAGTGTGATCAGGTCATCTGATCACACTGCTGATGTCACTCACCAACGCCGCAGCAGCGTTGGTGGTAAGTGCTCCAATGGAGTTGAAGACACTGCCGAAGGTTTCTTGTCATTGTAACAAGGGTTTATTTGAGGACACCATTTGGAGAGTGAAGGGGAAGATGGGTGTTGACACAGAAGAGGAAGGGAGGGGAGGAGAAATTTGAAGACGCAGTTTGGGAAGCGAGGAAGTGTATGGGTGCGGACACAGTATGGGGAGCAGGGGGCATATGGATAAGAAAACAGTACGAGGAGCAAGGGGGAGGGTGTGTATGTGTATCAGTATGGGGAGCCAAGGGGATGGCATAGGTGCGGACACAGTCTGGAGAACAGGGAGGCATGTGTGTATAGTTTGAAGGGGGAATAAGGGAGGGGAACAAATGTGTGAGGAGACTTATGAGGGGAATAGTGGGAAGAGACAGTATGGGGGAAGAAACCTGTGAGGGGGCACAGAAAAGAAACTGGGTAGTGTGTGCCTGGGGGGTGGTATAGAGACGGAATATCATGGGGATCCAGTGTAAGGGCACAGCCAAGAAGGGACAGTATGCTGAGGAGGGGGAGTGGAATGAGGGGGCACAGTGTAGAAACTGGGCAGTATAGGGGGACACAATGTAAGAAAGAATACACCATGGAAAGGTGATGGCAATGTGAAGGGCGCGTACCAATAGAGGGGCGATGTGTGGGGGTTATATTTTGTGCAGAGAATACAGTGAGGGGCAGTTATTTATTCAGGGGCCGCATGAGGCAGATATCATTACCTAGGAGTATTCTAATCATTCTGCTATTTTTTAATGGCTTTGTGTCGGGATGTGCTGCAGACAAGCAGAGAAGATGGAAGTCTGCAGATATGAGCTGTGGATGTCAAAAGTCATCATCATAGCGTCTGGACAAGGAGAAGAAAACAGAATAACTCTGATCAGAGACAAAGTCATCTATAAGGAACCTAGATATAAATTTGTGATACTGACTAATTCCCATCAGCACTGTGGTCCTTGTATAGTCTGCAGCCTGATAACTACAACTCCCAGCATCTCCTCACTATTATTAAAGATGTGATGACAGGGACTCGATCGGTGCCAAGGTAACCCTGGGTCAGCACCATGACAACCCAGTGTTACTGAACTATAGATCGCCTCACACACCAGGGCACCTATGTCACTGGAGACTGCAAGGCGTAGGTGCAGGGAACCCCGGTGACGTCACAAGGTGAACCAAGTTCATGGCGGTTGATCTGTAGGAAATCCCAGTGAACCGCCGGCATGAACTTGATTCACCCTGTGATGTCACTCAGGATACCTGCGGTCACAGGTGAACGTCAAGCTGTGACCTTCACTAACCTGAGTGATGTGACTGCTGATCACGGCTCACTCTCTTCCTGCAGTTACAGTGTTTGGTTATGTTCCATGATCGCACGCTGTAATCTCAGATGTAGATGATCTGAATCGTCGTGGGACCTCGTGTGGATTACGTCGGACCTTCGGGGAAGGGGGGGGGGTTGGGGCCAAACTGAATTCTTGCCCCGTGTTCAGGAAAATCTAAATCCGCCCCGGGTAACCATCATATGCATTTTCCCAATAATCACAGAGGCGCACAGATGATTGCATAAACGTGGCGGTTTTTATTGCTGCATGCTCTTTGGCCAATAGTAGGAATCAAACATTGCAATTAGTGCTCCTATATCCCTGGAAACAGTCGTGGATTGAGTGGTCCCGGACCGCAGATCCACTCCCATCATCCCGCACCATCGCTCCTATTCTGCTGCCGTGTCTGGATCACTGTTTGGCTTCTCTGGAATCCTAGAAGAACAAGAAGTATCAAAATGTAACAAAAGTGATACATCACATGACAAGAATGATACCTGCTACAGAATATGTGCTGACACTTTTTTTTTTTAAAGGGGAAATGTCCCTTTTTTTTTAAAGGGAAGCACTCACCAGAATAGGGATCTTTACAGTTTTAGCATCATATTAACAACGAAAAGGGACTTTTGTGTCTAATAAATGGTCTCACAAGCTGTGAAACCCCCGGGGCTTCCTACCCTCCGTGAGAACATACAGTCTCATATGATGTGAACATAATTGATTCATATTCCTGGACCTCAAAACAAAACAGTCCACCATCCCCATACAATGTGTCACATATAATACTGCACTCTCCTGACACATTATAGAGGACATTTATGACTATATTTATAACAATGGGTCCAATAACTAATAGGCAGGTATTGGCCCCCTACCTGTCTGTTGTGCCCGGTGCTGGTCTCTGCCGGCACAGAGCGATCACTGACCGCTCCTGCCAGCGATTGACCTGATCCACGCCAGCAGGGCAGCTCTCTCTCTTCTCTACAGATGTCATGCTGATAGACAGCCAGCTCCCCGCAGTTAGGCCGCAGGGAGCCGGTTATCAATAAGCATGAGATCAGCAGTCACACCCCGTCTACAGAGCAGAGAAGAAGATGAGCCCCTGCTCTGTGGACATAATGTCAGTGGAAGCTGCTAAATACCGGCAGGCAGGGGTGTAACGATAGTGGTCACAGAGATGGCCACTGCGACCAGGGCCGCAGGGTTAGGGGCCCGGCGCCCACCCTCAAGAGAAGCAGCTAGCTGGACTCTGTGTAAGAGAGGAGCTGCACTGTTCAGTGGCAGACCACATGGCCACTATGGGGCCCATGAGTCGGGTGGGCCCAGTGCCAGAGGTGGCATCAAGCCCCCCTCACCCATGGGCCCTTGCACACAACAATGATGATAGATGAAGCGGAGCGCTTCGCTCCATCCTTCATCATTCTCCCCCTGTGCCTGTGCTCGACATCTCAGTGCAGCGAAGCGCGGTGACGTCACCATTGTGCAACTGCTGTGCTGAGACTGCAGAGCGCAGGATGGGAAGACACTCTGACCGGAGGAGTGGGGGAATGAGGAGAGGTGAGGACTTGTTTATTTTTTTTTTTTTAAATCAGTGAGTACAGGGTGGCCACAGGCCTACGGGGGCTATGGGGGCTGCATAATACAATATGACCGACACCTTATACATGGATTATGGGGCTGCATTATAACACATGGAGGCCTATGAGGGTACATTAAATAGTATGGAGGTTGCATAATATGAAAGACTATGGGGTTACATTATAAAACATGGGTGACTTTAGGGCCGCGTTAAATGTCATGGGGGCTGCATAATATGATATGGAGGACTATGGGGCTGCATTAAATGGTATTGGGGCTGCATAATATAATATGAAGGACTATGGGGCTGCATTAAATGGTATGGGGCTGCATAATATAATATGAAGGACTATGGGGCTGCATTAAATGGTATGGGGGCTGCATAATATAATATGAAGGACTATGAGGCTGCATTCAATGGTATGGGGGCTGCATAATATAATATGAAGGACTATGGGGCTGCATTAAATGGTATGGGGGCTACATAATATAATGTGGAGGCCTATGGGGCTGCATTAAATGGTATGGGGGCTGCATAATATAATATGAAGGACTATGGGGCTGTATTCAATGGTATGGGGGCTGCATAATATAATATGAAAGACTATGGGGCTGCATTAAATGGTATGGGGGCTACATAATATAATGTGGAGGCCTATGGGGCTGCATTAAATGGTATGGGGGCTGCATAATATAATATGAAGGACTATGGGGCTGCATTAAATGGTATGGGGGCTGCATAATATAATATGAAGGACTATGGGGCTGCATTAAATGGTATGGGGGCTGCATAATATAATGTGGAGGCCTATGGGGCTGCATTAAATGGTATGGGGGCTGCATAATATGAAGGACTATGGGGTTACATATAAAACATGGTGGACTATGGGGCTGCATTAAATGGTATGGGGGTTGCATAATATAATATGGAGGCCTATGGGGCTGCGTTATAAAACATGGAGGATTATGCGGCTGCATTAAATGGTATGGGGATGCATAATATAATATGAAGGACTATGGGGCTGCATTAAATAGCATGGGAGCTGCATAATATAATATGGAGGATGATGTGGCTTCATTATAATATATGGAGGATTATGGGGTGAATTATAATACATGGAGGGCTATAGGGTGAATTATAATACATGGAGAGGACTATGGGAGGTGCATTATAAGAATTGGAGGACAATGGGGGTGCATTATACCACATGGTGGACTATGGGGGTGCATTCTAACATATGAAGGATTATGTGGGACCCATTATACTATTTGGAAGGCTATGTGGGGGCCATTGTAGTATTTGGAGAGCTATGTACGAGGGGGGACAAAGATAAAAGCATGGGTTGGGTGTCATGACCCAGGATTGGTATTCCCCGCTCCAGAGTTTCCCAGACCCGGCCTGGTCATGTCAGGGGTAAACTCCCATCGGCCTCGTTCCGGTTTCAGGAGACTCTATATCTGGGCGCTGCACCTGCATTCCAGTGCTGGTTATAGTCTTGCTCTGCAGCCTGTGACTGGCTCTGGTGAGATTTCCTGTTTGATCTGACTCCTTGTTACCGTGCCCTGACCTGTACCCTCCCCCGTTCGTCCGTTTGTCCCAGTCCCTGACATCCCTCTTCTGTCATTTGTTTACCCATCCTGGTTCATCCTCCTTCCCGTGTTTGTGTCTCCTCACCCTCCGATCTTGTCTACTGTTCTCTGTGCCCTTTGTGTTCCCCTCTACATACCTGATCTCCTGGTATCTGACCTCGGTTCTGTTTTGTGACCTGATGTTGATTCTCCCTCTGCACTTACTTGACTTACCGGCTAGACCATGACTGCTTGACTACTCTACTCTTTCTTTCCCTCAGCACCCAGCTTTCCCATGCTCTGATATAATGGGAAAGCTGAGTGCTAAGGGAAAGATGTATAGCAGCGCATGGGGAAGGTGCATGCTGAGGACAAGATGGATATCAGAAAATAGGAAAGCTGGGTGCTGAGGACAAGATGGATATCAGAACATAGGAAAGCTGGGTGCTGATAGAAAAAGGGATTTCAGATCATGGGAAACATGGGTGCTAAGGGAAAGAGCCAAGTGTCAGCGTCACTATCCCATAGGCCCCCTTCACACGTCCGTGAAACACGTGCGTGTTTGGTCCGTTTCCGTATGTACCGGAGACACGGACACACGTGCTCCAATGTTATTTAATGTTTGTAGTTACACGTACGTTATTCTGTACCGGTGCGTGTGTCCGTGTGCGTGAAACATATGTGTTTCCGTATTACACAGATGTATGTCCATTTTCTGCGCGGAACATGCACATACGCACCGAATGAAAGTCTATGGGTCCGTGAGCACACCACGTACGTGACACGAATGCATCTCTGTATGCTCCGTGTACGTTTTGTGCTTTTTTCTAGCGATGTCGGTCATTTGTTTTTCTGTTTATGTCGGTCAATCTTCCTCAGTCCGTCGGTCGGTCTCTCTCTGTCGGTCGGTCTCTCTCTCTGTCTTGTCTGTCCCTCTCTCTGTCCGTCGGTCAGTCTCCCCCCTCTCTCATACTCACCGTTCCCCGATCACCGGCGCGGCGCTGCACAGCTGTTAAAAAAACTCCGGCGGCTTTTACTATTTTGAAAAAGCCGGCCGCTCATTAAACAATCTCGTATTCCCTACTTCCCCCGCCCACCGGTGTCTATGATTGGTTGCAGTGAGACACGCCCCCACGCTGAGTGACAGCTGTCTCACTGCAACCAATCACAGCTGCCGGTGGGCGTGTCTATACTGTGCAGTAAAATAAATAATTAAATAATTTAAAAAACCGGTGTGCGGTCCCCACCAATTTTTATACCAGCCAAGATAAAGACATACGGCTGAAGGCTGGTATTCTCAGGATAGGGAGCTCCACGTTATGGGGAGCCCCCCAGCCTAACAATATCAGCCAGCAGCCGCCTGGAATGGCCGCATACAATAGATGCGACAGTTCTGGGACTGTACCCGGCTCTTCCTGAATTGCCCTGGTGCGTTGGCAATCGGTGTAATAAGGAGTTAATGGCAGCCCATAGCTGCCACTAAGTCCTAGATTAATCATTGCAGGCGTCTATGAGACACCCCCAATGATTAACCTGCAAGTTAAAGTTAATAAACACACACAATGAAAAATCCTTTATTTGCAATAATAAACACTAACAAATACCCTCATTCACCACTTTATTAAGCCCCAAAAACTCATCCAAGTCCGGCGTAATCCACGGAGGTCCCGCTTCGCTTCCAGCTCTGCTACATGAATCTGACAGGAGCTGCAGCAGACACCGCCGCTCCTGTCAGCTCCACACAGCAACTGAGGTGAGTATCGCGATCAGCTGTGCTGTCACTCAGGTTACTCGCGGCCACTGCTGGATCCTCCACCTGTGACAGCAAGTCACCCGAGTGACAGCGATGAAGTCACAGGTGAGTTGCGGTCTCGGGTGGAGGACTCCAGCTGGCCGCGGGTAACCTGAGTGACGGCAGTGCTAACCGTGCTGCTCACTGCAGTCACTCAGGGGATTAGCGGTCACCGGTAAGTCCTTCACGGCTGACCGCTAATCAGGACGCGACACAGACAGAGCCGCGGGATGACAATGAAGTCGGGTGAAGTTCACCCGAGTTCATTCTCATTGCGCGTCGCTGTCTGCTGTCAGCCGACATGTAGCAACTACATTGTGCATCACACACGGAACATTTCACACGGGCAACACACGGACATGTCACTTACGTATCTCACGCACACACGGACATTCCACACGCCCACACGGCGAGCATACGCCATTCACACGGATGCTACCCGTACCATAAAAACGGACATAAAAACGGAACATGGACCTGAAAAACGTAACGTAACACACATGCGTGTTTTTCACGGACCTGTGAAGGGGGCCATACACTGAGTGTCGGTGTACAATGGGGTGGGGGGGGGCAGGTCCAAACTTTGCACCAGGCCCATCAAACTCTAGTGATGCCACTGGAGCCCTCTGTGATCCCTCTGTGCTGGCAGAGATCGGCGCCCGGCAATAACAGCCAGGGAAGTGGCAACAGCCTAATAAAAAATAAAGCATAGCTCCAAATTAACTCCTTTAAGGGAGGTCCAAGAAAAAGGGGGGACCCCAACTACTTGAAGTGGTGTCAAAGATGCCGGGCAGCGCAGAAGGCCGGGGGAGGACAATATATGAGGCTCTAGTAGATTGTTATACAGTTAATGTTTCACGAACAAATCTATAATGCACCAGTGAATTGCAGCAGTGACATATAATCCCAGAAATATTAGTTCCTTATCTCAGTCCATCAGATGAATCCCAACAGATCCCAAGATTCCCCTTCTGCAGGAGCAGAGACCCCGATATCTAAACAGCCCCTGAGCGAGAACCAGAAAAAGACTTCGTCTACTGAACCGGACATTAGTATCACAAGTGATTCCGAAAAAGTATAGTGAGACGAATATAAATCTTTTTTTAATAAAAAACAACTAATTTTCCTAGAAAGTTTCAGTTTCCATTTAACCAGAGAACGAAACGATCGTAGCCAAAGTCGCACTAAGAACACGGCAGAATGTTTCCTGTGAGCTCTCTAATGGGATATAAAATAATAAAAAACAGAAACCATAGCAGCAATGACTGGTGATAAACAGTATACAAGAATATAACTACTATAATACTGCCCCCTATGTACAAGAATATAACTACTATAATACTGCCCCCTATGTACAAGAATATAACTACTATACTACTGCCCCCTATGTACAAGAATATAACTACTATACTACTGCCCCCTATGTACAAGAATATAACTACTATAATACTGCTCCTATGTACAAGAATATAACTACTATAATACTGCCCCTATGTACAAGAATATAACTACTATAATACTGCCCCCTATGTACAAGAATATAACTACTATACTACTGCCCCCTATGTACAAGAATATAACTACTATAATACTGCCCCCTATGTACAAGAATATAACTACTATACTACTGCCCCCTATGTACAAGAATATAACTACTATACTACTGCCCCCTATGTACAAGAATATAACTACTATAATACTGCTCCTATGTACAAGAATATAACTACTATAATACTGCCCCTATGTACAAGAATATAACTACTATAATACTGCCCCCTATGTACAAGAATATAACTACTATACTACTGCCCCCTATGTACAAGAATATAACTACTATAATACTGCCCCCTATATACAAGAATAAAACTACTATAATACTGCCCCTATGTACAAGAATATAACTACTATAATACTGCTCCTATGTACAAGAATATAACTACTATAATACTGCCCCCTATGTACAAGAATATAACTACTATACTACTGCCCCTATGTACAAGAATATAACTACTATAATACTGCCCCTATGTACAAGAATATAACTACTATACTACTGCCCCCTATGTACAAGAATATAACTACTATAATACTGCCCCCTATATACAAGAATATAACTACTATAATACTGCCCCCTATGTACAATAATATAACTACTATAATACTGCCCCCTATATACAAGAATATAACTACTATAATACTGCCCCCTATATATAAGAATATAACTACTATACTACTGCCCCCTATGTACAAGAATATGACTACTATACTACTGCCCCCTATGTACAAGAGTATAACTACTATAATACTGCCCCTATATACAAGAATAAAACTACTATAATACTGCCCCTATGTACAAGAATATAACTACTATAATACTGCTCCTATGTACAAGAATATAACTACTATAATACTGCCCCCTATGTACAAGAATATAACTACTATACTACTGCCCCTATGTACAAGAATATAACTACTATAATACTGCCCCTATGTACAAGAATATAACTACTATAATACTGCCCCCTATGTACAAGAATATAACTACTATAATACTGCCCCCATGTACAAGGATATAACTACTATAATACTGCCCCCTATGTACAAGAATATAACTACTATACTACTGCCCCTATGTACAAGAATATAACTACTATAATACTGCCCCTATGTACAAGAATATAACTACTATAATACTGCCCCTCTATACAAGAATATAACTACTATAACACTACCCCCTATGTACAAGAATATAACTACTATAATACTGCCCCCTATGTACAAGAATATAACTACTATAATACTGCCCCTATATACAAGAATATAACTACTATAATACTGCCCCTATGTACAAGAATATAACTACTATAATACTGCCCCCTATATACAAGAATATAACTACTATAATACTGCCCCCTATGTACAAGAATATAACTACAATAATACTGCCCCTATGTACAAGAATATAACTACTATAATACTGCCCCTATGTACAAGAATATAACTACTATAATACTGCCCCTATGTACAAGAATATAACTACTATAACACTACCACCTATGTACAAGAATATAACTACTATAATACTGCCCCTATGTACAAGAATATAACTACTATAATACTGCCCCCTATATACAAGAATATAACTACTATAATACTGCCCCCTATGTACAAGAATATAACTACAATAATACTGCCCCTATGTACAAGAATATAACTACTATAATACTGCCCCTATGTACAAGAATATAACTACTATAATACTGCCCCTATGTACAAGAATATAACTACTATAACACTACCACCTATGTACAAGAATATAACTACAATAATACTGCCCCTATGTACAAGAATATAACTACTATAATACTGCCCCTATGTACAAGAATATAACTACTATAATACTGCCCCTATGTACAAGAATATAACTACAATAATACTGCCCCTATGTACAAGAATATAACTACTATAATACTGCCCCTATGTACAAGAATATAACTACTATAATACTGCCCCTATGTACAAGAATATAACTACTATAACACTACCACCTATGTACAAGAATATAACTACAATAATACTGCCCCTATGTACAAGAATATAACTACTATAATACTGCCCCTATGTACAAGAATATAACTACTATAATACTGCCCCTATGTACAAGAATATAACTACTATAACACTACCACCTATGTACAAGAATATAACTACTATAATACTGCTCCTATGTTCAAGAATATAACTACTATAATACTGCTACCTATGTACAAGAATATAACTACTATAATACTGCTCCTATGTACAAGAATATAACTACTATAATACTGCCTCCTATGTACAAGAATATAACTACTATAATACTGCTCCTATGTACAAGAATATAACTACTATAATACTGCCTCCTATGTACAAGAATATAACTACTATAATACTGCTCCTATGTACAAGAATATAACTACTATAATACTGCCCCTATATACAAGAATGTAACTACTATAATACTGCTCCTATGTACAAGAATATAAGTACTATAATACTGCCCCTATGTACAAGAATATAACTACTATAATACTGCCCCTATATACAAGAATATAACTACTATAATACTGCCCCCTATGTACAAGAATATAACTACTATAATACTGCCCCTATGTACAAGAATATACCTACTATAATACTGCCCCCTATGTGCAAGAATATAACTACTATAATACTGCCCCTATGTACAAGAATATAACTACTATAATACTGCCCCTATGTACAAGAATATAACTACTATAATACTGCCCCTATGTACAAGAATATAACTACTATAACACTACCCCCTATCTACAAGAATATAACTACTATAATACTGCTCTTATGTTCAAGAATATAACTACTATAATACTGCTCCCTATGTACAAGAATATAACTACTATAATACTGCTACCTATGTACAAAAATATAACTACTATAATACTGCTCCTATGTACAAGAATATAACTACTATAATACTGCCTCCTATGTACAAGAATATAACTACTATAATACTGCTCCTATGTACAAGAATATAACTACTATAATACTGCCCCTATGTACAAGAATATAACTACTATAATACTGCCCCTATGTACAAGAATATAACTACTATAACACTACCCCCTATCTACAAGAATATAACTACTATAATACTGCTCTTATGTTCAAGAATATAACTACTATAATACTGCTCCCTATGTACAAGAATATAACTACTATAATACTGCTACCTATGTACAAAAATATAACTACTATAATACTGCTCCTATGTACAAGAATATAACTACTATAATACTGCCTCCTATGTACAAGAATATAACTACTATAATACTGCCTCCTATGTACAAGAATATAACTACTATAATACTGCTCCTATGTACAAGAGTATAACTTCTATAATACTGCCCCTATGTACAAGAATATAACTGCTATAATACTGCCCCTATGTACAACAATATAACTACTATAATACTGACCCCTATGTACAAGAATATAACTACTATAATACTGCCCCTATGTACAAGAATATAACTACTATAATACTTCCCCTATATACAAGAATATAACTACTATAATACTGCCCCTATGTACAAGAATATAACTACTATAATACTGCCCCTATATACAAGAATATAACTACTATAATACTGCCTCCTATGTACAAGAAAATAACTACTATAATACTGCCCCCTATGTACAAGAATATAACTACAATAATACTGCCCCTATGTACAAGAATATAACTACTATAATACTGCCCCTATGTACAAGAATATAACTACTATAATACTGCCCCTATGTACAAGAATATAACTACTATAACACTACCCCCTATGTACAAGAATATAACTACTATAATACTGCTCCTATGTTCAAGAATATAACTACTATAATACTGCTACCTATGTACAAGAATATAACTACTATAATACTGCTCCTATGTACAAGAATATAACTACTATAATACTGCCTCCTATGTACAAGAATATAACTACTATAATACTGCTCCTATGTACAAGAATATAACTACTATAATACTGCCTCCTATGTACAAGAATATAACTACTATAATATTGCTCCTATGTACAAGAATATAACTACTATAATACTGCCCCTATATACAAGAATGTAACTACTATAATACTGCTCCTATGTACAAGAATATAAGTACTATAATACTGCCCCAATGTACACGAATATAACTACTATAATACTGCCCCTATATACAAGAATATAACTACTATAATACTGCCCCCTATGTACAAGAATATAACTACTATAATACTGCCCCTATGTACAAGAATATAACTACTATAATACTGCCCCCTATGTACAAGAATATAACTACTATAATACTGCCCCTATGTACAAGAATATAACTACTATAATACTGCCCCTATGTACAAGAATATAACTACTATAATACTGCTCCTATGTTCAAGAATATAACTACTATAATACTGCTACCTATGTACAAAAATATAACTACTATAATACTGCTCCTATGTACAAGAATATAACTACTATAATACTGCTTCCTATGTACAAGAATATAACTACTATAATACTGCTCCTATGTACAAGAATATAACTAATATAATACTGCCTCCTATGTACAAGAATATAACTACTATAATACTGCTCCTATGTACAAGAGTATAACTTCTATAATACTGCCCCTATGTACAAGAATATAACTGCTATAATACTGCCCCTATGTACAAGAATATAACTACTATAATACTGACCCCTATGTACAAGAATATAACTACTATAATACTGACCCCTATGTACAAGAATATAACTACTATAATACTGCCCCTATATACAAGAATATAACTACTATAATACTGCCTCCTATGTACAAGAATATAACTACTATAATACTGCCCCCTATGTACAAGAATATAACTACTATAATACTGCCCCTATGTACAAGAATATAACTACTATAATACTGCCCCTATGTACAAGAATATAACTATTATAATACTGCCCCTATGTACATACAAGAATATAACTACTATAATACTGCCCCTATGTACAAGAATATAACTACTATAATACTCCCCCTATTTACAAGAATATAACTACTATAATACTGACCCCTATGTACAAGAATATAACTACTATAATACTGCCCCTATATACAAGAATATAACTACTATAATACTGCTCCTATGTACAAGAATATAACTACTATAATACTGCCCCTATGTACAAGAATATAACTACTATAATACTGACCCCTATGTACAAGAATATAACTACTATAATACTGCCCCTATATACAAGAATATAACTACTATAATACTGCTCCTATGTACAAGACTATAACTACTATAATACTGTCCCTATGTACAAGAATATAACTACTATAACACTACCCCCTATGTACAAGAATATAACTACTATAATACTGCCCCTATGTACAAGAATATAACTACTATAATACTGCTCCTATGTACAAGAATATAACTACTATAATACTGCCCCTATGTACAAGAATATAACTACTATAATACTGCCCCTATGTACAAGAATATAAGTACTATAATACTGCCTCCTATGTACAAGAATATAACTACTATAATACTGCCCCTATGTACAAGAATATAACTACTATAATACTGCCCCTATGTACAAGAATATAACTTATAGCTTTGCACACTCTTGGCATTCTCTTGATGAGCTTCAAGAGGTAGTCACCGGAAATGGTTTTCCAACAGTCTTGAAGGAGTTCCCAGAGATGCTTAGCACTTGTTGGCCCTTTTGCCTTCACTCTGCGGTCCAGCTCACCCCAAACCATCTCGATTGGGTTCAGGTCTGGTGACTGGAGGCCAGGTCATCTGGCGTAGCACCCCATCACTCTCCTTCTTAGTCATATAGCCCTTACACAGCCTGGAGGTGTGTTTGGGGTCATTGTCCTGTTGAAAAATAAATGATGGTCCAACTAAACGCAAATCGGATGGAATAGCACGCCGCTGCAAGATGCTGTGGTAGCCATGCTGGTTCTGTATGCCTTAAATTTTGAATAAATCCCCAACAATGTCCCCAGCAAAGCCCCCCCACACCATCACACCCCCTCCTCCATGCTTCACGGTGGGAACCAGCCATGTAGAGTTTATCCGTTCACCTTTTCTACAAAGACACGGAGTTTGGATCCAAAGATCTCATATTTGGACTCATCAGACCAAAGCACAGATTTGCACTGGTCTAATGTCCATTCCTTGTGTTCTTTAGCCAAAACAAGTCTCTTCTGCTTGTTGCCTGTCCTTAGCAGTGGTTTTCTAGCAGCTATTTTACCATGAAGGCTGCTGCACAAAGTCTCCTCTTAACAGTTGTTCTAGAGATGTGTCTGCTGCTACAACTCTGTGTAGCATTGACCTGGTCTCTAATCTGAGCTGCTGTTAACCTGCGATTTTGGAGGCTGGTGACTCGGATAAACTTATCCTCCGCAGCAGAGGTGACTCTTGGTCTTCCTTTCCTGGGGCGGTCCTCATGTGAGACAGTTTCTTTGTCCTGTTTGATGGTATTTGCCACTGCACTTGGGGACACTTTCAAAGTTTTCACAATTTTTCGGACTGACTTGCCTTCATTTCTTAAAGTAATGATGGCCACCCATTTTTCTTTACTTAGCTGCTTTTTTCTTGCCATAATACAAATTCTAACAGTCTAACAGTAATCAAAGCAAAAAGTGGTTACTGTGAAGAACCTAGAATATAAGACATATTTTCAGTTGTTTCACACTTTTTTGTTAAGTATTTCATTCCACATGTGTTAATTCATAGTTTTGATGCCTTCAATGTGAATCTACAATATTCAGAGTTATGAAAATAAAGAAAACTCTTTGAATGAGAAGGTGTGTCCAAACTTTTGGTCTGTACTGTATATATATATATATATATATATATATATATATATATGTATGTATCTCACGGGTCTCATTAATAGCTGCTTCACCCTCACTTCCATCGGGTGACACTGACAGCCTGCAGAGGTGAATGTGAGTGTGGACAACACCTTTTAAATGAAATAGCAGAAAGGAAATCTAAAAAAAAAAAAAATGAAAAGAATAATAATTGCTTAAATAAAAGTCAATATAAATAAAATGACACTATAGGTCATCACTCTGGGATTGTTGATGACGATCCATTGTATGATTCACACTGTGTCCTCCAGGGTTGAGGTCTCCGCTGTTTGCAGCCGGTCCCGGTGCCGGTGTTTCCGCTCTTCCTTTGGACGCCGGCTGCATAAAATGAGGTGCGCAGATTTCTCCCTATTTTATATGCATGGAGGCAATTTCTGCCTTGACCCAGATTCTCGCTGAGTTTCTGTTCACCTGAACTGACCCCGAGTCGGTGACTTCCAGCTGCATAAATGAGAATTCCCTGCAACTGATACAAAGTAACAATATCTGCTGCTACTAACCTCAACTGATACATTGTAACAAACCCTCAGCTCACACTGCACTGATCTGGGCTCATAGTAGTTATATTCTTGTACATAGCAGCAGTATTATAGTAATTATATTCTTGTACATAGGGGGCAGTATTATAGTAGTTATATTCTTGTACATAGGGGCAGTATTATAGTAGTTATATTCTTGTACATAGGGGGCAGTATTATAGTGGTTATATTCTTGTAAATAGGGGCAGTATTATAGTAGTTATATTCCTGTACATAGGAGCAGTATTATAGTAGTTATATTCTTGTACATAGGGGAAGTATTATAGTAGTTATATTCTTGTACATAGGGGCAGTATTATAGTGGTTTTATTCTTGTAAATAGGGGGCAGTATTATAGTAGTTATATTCCTGTACATAGAAGCAGTATTATAGTAGTTATATTCTTGTATATAGGGGCAGTATTATAGTAGTTATATTCTTGTACATAGGGGCAGTATTATAGTAGTTATATTCTTGTACATAGGAGCAGTATTATAGTAGTTATATTCTTGTACATAGGAGCAGTATTATAGTGGTTATATTCTTGTACATAGGGGGCAGCATTATAGTAGTTATATTCCTGTACATAGAAGCAGTATTATAGTAGTTATATTCTTGTATATAGGGGCAGTATTATAGTAGTTATATTCTTGTACATAGGGGCAGTATTATAGTAGTTATATTCTTGTACATAGCAGCAGTATTATAGTGGTTATATTCTTTTACATAGGGGCAGTATTATAGTAGTTATATTCTTGTACATAGCAGCAGTATTATAGTAGTTATATTCTTGTACATAGGGGGCAGTATTATAGTAGTTATATTCTTGTATATAGGAACAGTATTATAGTGGTTATATTCTTGTACATAGGGGGCAGTATTATAGTAGTTATATTCCTGTAAATAGAAGCAGTATTATAGTAGTTATATTCTTGTATATAGGGGCAGTATTATAGTAGTTATATTCTTGTACATAGGCGCAGTATTATAGTAGTTATATTCCTGTACATAGAAGCAGTATTATAGTAGTTATATTCTTGTACATAGGGGCAGTATTATAGTAGTTATATTCTTGTACATAGGGGCAGTATTATAGTAGTTATATTCCTGTACATAGAAGCAGTATTATAGTAGTTATATTCTTGTACATAGGGGCAGTATTATAGTAGTTATATTCTTGTACATAGGGGCAGTATTATAGTAGTTATATTCTTGTACATAGGGGCAGTATTATAGTGGTTATATTCTTTTACATAGGGGCAGTATTATAGTAGTTATATTCTTGTACATAGCAGCAGTATTATAGTGGTTATATTCTTGTACATAGGGGGCAGTATTATAGTAGTTATATTCCTGTACATAGAAGCAGTATTATAGTAGTTATATTCTTGTATATAGGGGCAGTATTATAGTAGTTATATTCTTGTACATAGGGCAGTATTATAGTAGTTATATTCTTGTACATAGGGGCAGTATTATAGTAGTTATATTCTTGTATATATGAGCAGTATTATAGTGGTTATATTCTTTTACATAGGGGGCAGTATTATAGTAGTTATATTCCTGTACATAGAAGCAGTATTATAGTAGTTATATTCTTGTATATAGGGGCAGTATTATAGTAGTTATATTCTTGTACATAGGGCAGTATTATAGTAGTTATATTCTTGTACATAGGGGCAGTATTATAGTAGTTATATTCTTGTATATATGAGCAGTATTATAGTGGTTATATTCTTTTACATAGGGGGCAGTATTATAGTAGTTATATTCCTGTACATAGAGGCAGTATTATAGTGGTTATATTCTTGTATATAGGAGCAGTATTATAGTAGTTATATTCTTGTACATAGGGCAGTATTATAGTAGGTATATTCTTGTACATAGGGGCAGTATTATAGTAGTTATATTCTTGTGCATAGGAGCAGTATTATAGTAGTTATATTCTTGTATATAGGAGCAGTATTAAAGTAGTTATATTCTTGTACATAGGGAGCAGTATTATAGTAGTTATATTCTTGTACATAAGGGGCAGTATTATAGTAGTTACATTCTTGTACATAGGGGGCAGTATTATAGTAGTTATATTCTTGTACATAGGGGGCAGTATTATAGTAGATATATTCTTGTATATAGGAGCAGTATTATAGTAGTTATATTCTTGTACATAGGGGCAGTATTATAGTAGTTATATTCTTGTATAGAGGGGCAGTATTATAGTAGTTATATTCTTGTACATAGGGGCAGTATTATAGTAGTTATATTCTTGTACATAGGAGCAGTATTATAGTAGTTATATTCTTGTACATAGGGGCAGTATTATAGTAGTTATATTCTTGTATATAGGATCAGTATTATAGTAGTTATATTCTTGTACAGAGGAGCAGTATTATAGTAGTTATATTCTTGTAAATAGGGGCAGTATTATAGTAGTTATATTCTTGTACATAGGGGGCAGTATTATAGTAGTTATATTCTTGTACATAGGGGCAGTATTATAGTAGTTATATTCTTGTACATAGGAGCAGTATTATAGTAGTTATATTCTTGTACATAGGGGGCAGTATTATAGTAGTTATATTCTTGTACATAGGGGCAGTATTATAGTAGTTATATTCTTGTACATAGGAGCAGTATTATAGTCGTTATATTCTTGTACATAGCAGCAGTATTATAGTAGTTATATTCTTGTATATAGGGGCAGTATTATAGTAGTTATATTCTTGTACATAGGGGAAGTATTATAGTAGTTATATTCTTGTACATAGGGGGCAGTATTATAGTAGTTATATTCTTGTACATAGGGGGCAGTATTATAGTAGATATATTCTTGTACATAGGGGCAGTATTATAGTAGTTATATTCTTGTATATAGGAGCAGTATTATAGTGGTTATATTCTTTTACATAGGGGGCAGTATTATAGTAGTTATATTCTTGTACATAGGGAAGTATTAGAGTAGTTATATTCTTGTACATAGGGCAGTATTATAGTAGTTATATTCTTGTATATAGGGGGCAGTATTATAGTAGATATATTCTTGTACATAGGGGCAGTATTATAGTAGTTATATTCTTGTACATAGGGCAGTATTATAGTAGTTATATTCTTGTATATAGGGGGCAGTATTATAGTAGATATATTCTTGTACATAGGGGCAGTATTATAGTAGTTATATTCTTGTATATAGGAGCAGTATTATAGTGGTTATATTCTTTTACATAGGGGGCAGTATTATAGTAGTTATATTCCTGTACATAGAGGCAGTATTATAGTGGTTATATTCTTGTATATAGGAGCAGTATTATAGTAGTTATATTCTTGTACATAGGGCAGTATTATAGTAGTTATATTCTTGTACATAGGGGCAGTATTATAGTAGTTATATTCTTGTGCATAGGAGCAGTATTATAGTAGTTATATTCTTGTATATAGGAGCAGTATTAAAGTAGTTATATTCTTGTACATAGGGAGCAGTATTATAGTAGTTATATTCTTGTACATAGGGGGCAGTATTATTAGTAGTTATATTCTTCTACATAAGAGCAGTATTATAGTAGATATATTCTTGTACAGTATTATAGTAGTTATATTCTTGTATATAGGAGCAGTATTATAGTAGTTATATTCTTCTACATAGGAGCAGTATTATAGTAGATATATTCTTGTACATATGAGCAGTATTATAGTAGTTATATTCTTGTATATAGGAGCAGTATTATAGTAGTTATATTCTTCTACATAGGGGCAGTATTATAGTAGTTATATTCTTCTACATAGGAGCAGTATTATAGTAGTTATATTCTAGTACATAGGGGCAGTATTATAGTAGTTATATTCTTGTACATAGGGAGCAGTATTATAGTAGTTATATTCTTGTACATATGGGGCAGTATTATAGTAGTTATATTCTTGTACATAGGGAGCAGTATTATAGTAGTTATATTCTTCTACATAGGGGCAGTATTATAGTAGTTATATTCTTCTACATAGGAGCAGTATTATAGTAGATATATTCTTGTACAGTATTATAGTAGTTATATTCTTGTATATAGGGATAGTATTATAGTAGTTATATTCTTGTACATAGGAGCAGTATTATAGTAGTTATATTATTGTGCATAGGAGCAGTATTAAAGTAGTTACAGTATATTCTTGTATATAGGGGCAGTATTATAGTAGTTATATTCTTGTACATAGGGCAGTATTATAGTAGTTATATTCTTGTACATAGGGGGCAGTATTATAGTAGTTATATTCTTGTACATAGGGGGCAGTATTATAGTAGATATATTCTTGTACATAGGGGCAGTATTATAGTAGTTATATTCTTGTATATAGGAGCAGTATTATAGTGGTTATATTCTTTTACATAGGGGGCAGTATTATAGTAGTTATATTCTTGTACATAGGGAAGTATTAGAGTAGCTATATACTTGTACATAGGGCAGTATTATAGTAGTTATATTCTTGTATATAGGGGGCAGTATTATAGTAGATATATTCTTGTACATAGGGGCAGTATTATAGTAGTTATATTCTTGTACATAGGGCAGTATTATAGTAGTTATATTCTTGTATATAGGGGGCAGTATTATAGTAGATATATTCTTGTACATAGGGGCAGTATTATAGTAGTTATATTCTTGTATATAGGAGCAGTATTATAGTGGTTATATTCTTTTACATAGGGGGCAGTATTATAGTAGTTATATTCCTGTACATAGAGGCAGTATTATAGTGGTTATATTCTTGTATATAGGAGCAGTATTATAGTAGTTATATTCTTGTACCTAGGGCAGTATTATAGTAGTTATATTCTTGTACATAGGGGCAGTATTATAGTAGTTATATTCTTGTGCATAGGAGCAGTATTATAGTAGTTATATTCTTGTATATAGGAGCAGTATTAAAGTAGTTATATTCTTGTACATAGGGAGCAGTATTATAGTAGTTATATTCTTGTACATAGGGGGCAGTATTATTAGTAGTTATATTCTTCTACATAAGAGCAGTATTATAGTAGATATATTCTTGTACAGTATTATAGTAGTTATATTCTTGTATATAGGAGCAGTATTATAGTAGTTATATTCTTCTACATAGGAGCAGTATTATAGTAGATATATTCTTGTACATATGAGCAGTATTATAGTAGTTATATTCTTGTATATAGGAGCAGTATTATAGTAGTTATATTCTTCTACATAGGGGCAGTATTATAGTAGTTATATTCTTCTACATAGGAGCAGTATTATAGTAGTTATATTCTAGTACATAGGGGCAGTATTATAGTAGTTATATTCTTGTACATAGGGAGCAGTATTATAGTAGTTATATTCTTGTACATATGGGGCAGTATTATAGTAGTTATATTCTTGTACATAGGGAGCAGTATTATAGTAGTTATATTCTTCTACATAGGGGCAGTATTATAGTAGTTATATTCTTCTACATAGGAGCAGTATTATAGTAGATATATTCTTGTACAGTATTATAGTAGTTATATTCTTGTATATAGGGATAGTATTATAGTAGTTATATTCTTGTACATAGGAGCAGTATTATAGTAGTTATATTATTGTGCATAGGAGCAGTATTAAAGTAGTTACAGTATATTCTTGTATATAGGGGCAGTATTATAGTAGTTATATTCTTGTACATAGGGCAGTATTATAGTAGTTATATTCTTGTACATAGGGGCAGTATTATAGTAGTTATATTCTTGTACATAGGGGCAGTATTATAGTAGTTATATTCTTGTACATAGGGGGCAGTATTATAGTAGTTATATTCTTGTATATAGGGGGCAGTATTATAGTAGATATATTCTTGTACATAGGGGCAGTATTATAGTAGTTATATTCTTGTATATAGGAGCAGTATTATAGTGGTTATATTCTTTTACATAGGGGGCAGTATTATAGTAGTTATATTCCTGTACATAGAGGCAGTATTATAGTGGTTATATTCTTGTATATAGGAGCAGTATTATAGTAGTTATATTCTTGTACATAGGGCAGTATTATAGTAGTTATATTCTTGTACATAGGGGCAGTATTATAGTAGTTATATTCTTGTGCATAGGAGCAGTATTATAGTAGTTATATTCTTGTATATAGGAGCAGTATTAAAGTAGTTATATTCTTGTACATAGGGAGCAGTATTATAGTAGTTATATTCTTGTACATAGGGGGCAGTATTATTAGTAGTTATATTCTTCTACATAAGAGCAGTATTATAGTAGATATATTCTTGTACAGTATTATAGTAGTTATATTCTTGTATATAGGAGCAGTATTATAGTAGTTATATTCTTCTACATAGGAGCAGTATTATAGTAGATATATTCTTGTACATATGAGCAGTATTATAGTAGTTATATTCTTGTATATAGGAGCAGTATTATAGTAGTTATATTCTTCTACATAGGGGCAGTATTATAGTAGTTATATTCTTCTACATAGGAGCAGTATTATAGTAGTTATATTCTAGTACATAGGGGCAGTATTATAGTAGTTATATTCTTGTACATAGGGAGCAGTATTATAGTAGTTATATTCTTGTACATATGGGGCAGTATTATAGTAGTTATATTCTTGTACATAGGGAGCAGTATTATAGTAGTTATATTCTTCTACATAGGGGCAGTATTATAGTAGTTATATTCTTCTACATAGGAGCAGTATTATAGTAGATATATTCTTGTACAGTATTATAGTAGTTATATTCTTGTATATAGGGATAGTATTATAGTAGTTATATTCTTGTACATAGGAGCAGTATTATAGTAGTTATATTATTGTGCATAGGAGCAGTATTAAAGTAGTTACAGTATATTCTTGTATATAGGGGCAGTATTATAGTAGTTATATTCTTGTACATAGGGCAGTATTATAGTAGTTATATTCTTGTACATAGGGGCAGTATTATAGTAGTTATATTCTTGTACATAGGGGCAGTATTATAGTAGTTATATTCTTGTACATAGGGGGCAGTATTATAGTAGTTATATTCTTGTATATAGGGGGCAGTATTATAGTAGATATATTCTTGTACATAGGGGCAGTATTATAGTAGTTATATTCTTGTATATAGGAGCAGTATTATAGTGGTTATATTCTTTTACATAGGGGGCAGTATTATAGTAGTTATATTCCTGTACATAGAGGCAGTATTATAGTGGTTATATTCTTGTATATAGGAGCAGTATTATAGTAGTTATATTCTTGTACATAGGGCAGTATTATAGTAGTTATATTCTTGTACATAGGGGCAGTATTATAGTAGTTATATTCTTGTGCATAGGAGCAGTATTATAGTAGTTATATTCTTGTATATAGGAGCAGTATTAAAGTAGTTATATTCTTGTACATAGGGAGCAGTATTATAGTAGTTATATTCTTGTACATAGGGGGCAGTATTATTAGTAGTTATATTCTTCTACATAAGAGCAGTATTATAGTAGATATATTCTTGTACAGTATTATAGTAGTTATATTCTTGTATATAGGAGCAGTATTATAGTAGTTATATTCTTCTACATAGGAGCAGTATTATAGTAGATATATTCTTGTACATATGAGCAGTATTATAGTAGTTATATTCTTGTATATAGGAGCAGTATTATAGTAGTTATATTCTTCTACATAGGGGCAGTATTATAGTAGTTATATTCTTCTACATAGGAGCAGTATTATAGTAGTTATATTCTAGTACATAGGGGCAGTATTATAGTAGTTATATTCTTGTACATAGGGAGCAGTATTATAGTAGTTATATTCTTGTACATATGGGGCAGTATTATAGTAGTTATATTCTTGTACATAGGGAGCAGTATTATAGTAGTTATATTCTTCTACATAGGGGCAGTATTATAGTAGTTATATTCTTCTACATAGGAGCAGTATTATAGTAGATATATTCTTGTACAGTATTATAGTAGTTATATTCTTGTATATAGGGATAGTATTATAGTAGTTATATTCTTGTACATAGGAGCAGTATTATAGTAGTTATATTATTGTGCATAGGAGCAGTATTAAAGTAGTTACAGTATATTCTTGTATATAGGGGCAGTATTATAGTAGTTATATTCTTGTACATAGGGCAGTATTATAGTAGTTATATTCTTGTACATAGGGGGCAGTATTATAGTAGTTATATTCTTGTACATAGGGGGCAGTATTATAGTAGATATATTCTTGTACATAGGGGCAGTATTATAGTAGTTATATTCTTGTATATAGGAGCAGTATTATAGTGGTTATATTCTTTTACATAGGGGGCAGTATTATAGTAGTTATATTCTTGTACATAGGGAAGTATTAGAGTAGCTATATACTTGTACATAGGGCAGTATTATAGTAGTTATATTCTTGTATATAGGGGGCAGTATTATAGTAGATATATTCTTGTACATAGGGGCAGTATTATAGTAGTTATATTCTTGTACATAGGGCAGTATTATAGTAGTTATATTCTTGTATATAGGGGGCAGTATTATAGTAGATATATTCTTGTACATAGGGGCAGTATTATAGTAGTTATATTCTTGTATATAGGAGCAGTATTATAGTGGTTATATTCTTTTACATAGGGGGCAGTATTATAGTAGTTATATTCCTGTACATAGAGGCAGTATTATAGTGGTTATATTCTTGTATATAGGAGCAGTATTATAGTAGTTATATTCTTGTACCTAGGGCAGTATTATAGTAGTTATATTCTTGTACATAGGGGCAGTATTATAGTAGTTATATTCTTGTGCATAGGAGCAGTATTATAGTAGTTATATTCTTGTATATAGGAGCAGTATTAAAGTAGTTATATTCTTGTACATAGGGAGCAGTATTATAGTAGTTATATTCTTGTACATAGGGGGCAGTATTATTAGTAGTTATATTCTTCTACATAAGAGCAGTATTATAGTAGATATATTCTTGTACAGTATTATAGTAGTTATATTCTTGTATATAGGAGCAGTATTATAGTAGTTATATTCTTCTACATAGGAGCAGTATTATAGTAGATATATTCTTGTACATATGAGCAGTATTATAGTAGTTATATTCTTGTATATAGGAGCAGTATTATAGTAGTTATATTCTTCTACATAGGGGCAGTATTATAGTAGTTATATTCTTCTACATAGGAGCAGTATTATAGTAGTTATATTCTAGTACATAGGGGCAGTATTATAGTAGTTATATTCTTGTACATAGGGAGCAGTATTATAGTAGTTATATTCTTGTACATATGGGGCAGTATTATAGTAGTTATATTCTTGTACATAGGGAGCAGTATTATAGTAGTTATATTCTTCTACATAGGGGCAGTATTATAGTAGTTATATTCTTCTACATAGGAGCAGTATTATAGTAGATATATTCTTGTACAGTATTATAGTAGTTATATTCTTGTATATAGGGATAGTATTATAGTAGTTATATTCTTGTACATAGGAGCAGTATTATAGTAGTTATATTATTGTGCATAGGAGCAGTATTAAAGTAGTTACAGTATATTCTTGTATATAGGGGCAGTATTATAGTAGTTATATTCTTGTACATAGGGCAGTATTATAGTAGTTATATTCTTGTACATAGGGGCAGTATTATAGTAGTTATATTCTTGTACATAGGGGCAGTATTATAGTAGTTATATTCTTGTACATAGGGGGCAGTATTATAGTAGTTATATTCTTTTACATAGGGGGCAGTATTATAGTAGTTATATTCCTGTACATAGAGGCAGTATTATAGTGGTTATATTCTTGTATATAGGAGCAGTATTATAGTAGTTATATTCTTGTACATAGGGCAGTATTATAGTAGTTATATTCTTATACATAGGGGCAGTATTATAGTAGTTATATTCTTGTGCATAGGAGCAGTATTATAGTAGTTATATTCTTATATATAGGAGCAGTATTAAAGTAGTTATATTCTTGTACATAGGGAGCAGTATTATAGTAGTTATATTCTTGTACATAGGGGGCAGTATTATAGTAGTTATATTCTTGTACATAGGGGGGCAGTATTATAGTAGTTATATTCTTCTACATAGGAGCAGTATTATAGTAGATATATTCTTGTACAGTATTATAGTAGTTATATTCTTGTATATAGGAGCAGTATTATAGTAGTTATATTCTTCTACATAGGGGCAGTATTATAGTAGTTATATTCTTCTACATAGGAGCAGTATTATAGTAGTTATATTCTTCTACATAGGAGCAGTATTATAGTAGTTATATTCTTGTGCATAGGGGGCAGTATTATAGTAGTTATATTCTTGTACATAGGGGCAGTATTATAGTAGTTATATTCTTGTATATAGGAGCAGTATTATAGTAGTTATATTCTTGTACATAGGAGCAGTATTATAGTAGTTATATTCTTGTACATAGGAGCAGTATTATAGTAGTTATATTCTTGTACATAGGGGGCAGTATTATAGTAGTTATATTCTTCTACATAGGAGCAGTATTATAGTAGATATATCCTTGTACATAGGGGGCAGTATTATAGTAGTTATATTCTTCTACATAGGAGCAGTATTATAGTAGATATATTCTTGTACAGTATTATAGTAGTTATATTCTTGTATATAGGAGCAGTATAATAGTAGTTATATTCTTCTACATAGGGGCAGTATTATAGTAGTTATATTCTTCTACATAGGAGCAGTATTATAGTAGTTATATTCTTCTACATAGGAGCAGTATTATAGTAGTTATATTCTTGTACATAGGGGGCAGTATTATAGTAGTTATATTCTTGTACATAGGGGCAGTATTATAGTAGTTATATTCTTGTATATAGGGGCAGTATTATAGTAGTTATATTCTTGTACATAGGGAGCAGTATTATAGTAGTTATATTCTTGTACATAGAGGGCAGTATTATAGTAGTTATATTCTTCTACATAGGAGCAGTATTATAGTAGATATATTCTTGTACAGTATTATAGTAGTTATATTCTTGTATATAGGGATAGTATTATAGTAGTTATATTCTTGTACATAGGAGCAGTATTATAGTAGATATATTCTTGTACATAGGGGGCAGTATTATAGTAGTTATATTCTTCTACATAGGAGCAGTATTATAGTAGATATATTCTTGTACATAGGAGCAGTATTATAGTAGTTATATTCTTGTATATAGGAGCAGTATTATAGTAGTTATATTCTTCTACATAGGGGCAGTATTATAGTAGTTATATTCTTCTACATAGGAGCAGTATTATAGTAGTTATATTCTTATATATAGGAGCAGTATTAAAGTAGTTATATTCTTGTACATAGGGAGCAGTATTATAGTAGTTATATTCTTGTACATAGGGGGCAGTATTATAGTAGTTATATTCTTGTACATAGGGGGGCAGTATTATAGTAGTTATATTCTTCTACATAGGAGCAGTATTATAGTAGATATATTCTTGTACAGTATTATAGTAGTTATATTCTTGTATATAGGAGCAGTATTATAGTAGTTATATTCTTCTACATAGGGGCAGTATTATAGTAGTTATATTCTTCTACATAGGAGCAGTATTATAGTAGTTATATTCTTCTACATAGGAGCAGTATTATAGTAGTTATATTCTTGTACATAGGGGGCAGTATTATAGTAGTTATATTCTTCTACATAGGAGCAGTATTATAGTAGTTATATTCTTCTACATAGGAGCAGTATTATAGTAGATATATCCTTGTACATAGGGGGCAGTATTATAGTAGTTATATTCTTCTACATAGGAGCAGTATTATAGTAGATATATTCTTGTACAGTATTATAGTAGTTATATTCTTGTATATAGGAGCAGTATAATAGTAGTTATATTCTTCTACATAGGGGCAGTATTATAGTAGTTATATTCTTCTACATAGGAGCAGTATTATAGTAGTTATATTCTTCTACATAGGAGCAGTATTATAGTAGTTATATTCTTGTACATAGGGGGCAGTATTATAATAGTTATATTCTTGTACATAGGGGCAGTATTATAGTAGTTATATTCTTGTATATAGGGGCAGTATTATAGTAGTTATATTCTTGTACATAGGGGCAGTATTATAGTAGTTATATTCTTGTGCATAGGAGCAGTATTATAGTAGTTATATTCTTGTATATAGGAGCAGTATTATAGTAGTTATATTCTTGTACATAGGAGCAGTATTATAGTAGTTATATTCTTGTACATAGGAGCAGTATTATAGTAGTTATATTCTTGTACATAGGGGGCAGTATTATAGTAGTTATATTCTTCTACATAGGAGCAGTATTATAGTAGATATATTCTTGTACAGTATTATAGTAGTTATATTCTTGTATATAGGGATAGTATTATAGTAGTTATATTCTTGTACATAGGAGCAGTATTATAGTAGATATATTCTTGTACATAGGGGGCAGTATTATAGTAGTTATATTCTTCTACATAGGAGCAGTATTATAGTAGATATATTCTTGTACATAGGAGCAGTATTATAGTAGTTATATTCTTGTATATAGGAGCAGTATTATAGTAGTTATATTCTTCTACATAGGGGCAGTATTATAGTAGTTATATTCTTCTACATACGAGCAGTATTATAGTAGTTATATTCTTGTACATAGGGAGCAGTATTATAGTAGTTATATTCTTGTACATAGGAGCAGTATTATATTAGTTATAGTCTTGTACATAGAGGGCAGTATTATAGTAGTTATATTCTTCTACATAGGAGCAGTATTATAGTAGATATATTCTTGTACAGTATTATAGTAGTTATATTCTTGTATATAGGAGCAGTATTATAGTAGTTATATTCTTCTACATAGAGGCAGTATTATAGTAGTTATAGCCTTGTACATAGGGGGCAGTATTATAGTAGTTATATTCTTCTACATAGGAGCAGTATTATAGTAGATATATTCTTGTACAGTATTATAGTAGTTATATTCTTGTATATAGGAGCAGTATTATAGTAGTTATATTCTTCTACATAGAGGCAGTATTATAGTAGTTATATTCTTCTACATAGGAGCAGTATTATAGTAGTTATATTCTTCTACATAGGAGCAGTATTATAGTAGTTATATTCTTGTACATAGGGGGCAGTATTATAGTAGTTATATTCTTGTACATAGGGGCAGTATTATAGTAGTTATATTCTTGTATATAGGGGCAGTATTATAGTAGTTATATTCTTGTACATAGGAGCAGTATTATAGTAGTTATATTCTTGTACATAGGGGCAGTATTATAGTAGTTATATTCTTGTATATAGGGGCAGTATTATAGTAGTTATATTCTTGTACATAGGAGCAGTATTATAGTAGTTATATTCTTGTACATAGGGAGCAGTATTATAGTAGTTATATTCTTGTACATAGGAGCAGTATTATATTAGTTATAGTCTTGTACATAGAGGGCAGTATTATAGTAGTTATATTCTTCTACATAGGAGCAGTATTATAGTAGATATATTCTTGTACAGTATTATAGTAGTTATATTCTTGTATATAGGAGCAGTATTATAGTAGTTATATTCTTCTACATAGAGGCAGTATTATAGTAGTTATATTCTTGTACATAGGAGCAGTATTATATTAGTTATAGTCTTGTACATAGAGGGCAGTATTATAGTAGTTATATTCTTCTACATAGGAGCAGTATTATAGTAGATATATTCTTGTACAGTATTATAGTAGTTATATTCTTGTATATAGGAGCAGTATTATAGTAGTTATATTCTTCTACATAGAGGCAGTATTATAGTAGTTATATTCTTCTACATAGGAGCAGTATTATAGTAGTTATATTCTTCTACATAGGAGCAGTATTATAGTAGTTATATTCTTGTACATAGGGGGCAGTATTATAGTAGTTATATTCTTGTACATAGGGGCAGTATTATAGTAGTTATATTCTTGTATATAGGGGCAGTATTATAGTAGTTATATTCTTGTACATAGGAGCAGTATTATAGTAGTTATATTCTTGTACATAGGGGCAGTATTATAGTAGTTATATTCTTGTATATAGGGGCAGTATTATAGTAGTTATATTCTTGTACATAGGAGCAGTATTATAGTAGTTATATTCTTGTACATAGGGAGCAGTATTATAGTAGTTATATTCTTGTACATAGGAGCAGTATTATATTAGTTATAGTCTTGTACATAGAGGGCAGTATTATAGTAGTTATATTCTTGTATATAGGGGGCAGTATTATAGTAGTTATATTCTTCTACATAGGAGCAGTATTATAGTAGATATATTCTTGTACAGTATTATAGTAGTTATATTCTTGTATATAGGGATAGTATTATAGTAGTTATATTCTTGTACATAGGAGCAGTATTATAGTAGTTATATTCTTGTACATAGGAGCAGTATTATAGTAGTTATATTCTTGTGCATAGGAGCAGTATTATAGTAGTTACAGTATATTCTTGTATATAGGGGCAGTATTATGTAGTTATATTCTTGTACATAGGGGGCAGTATTATAGTAGTTATATTCTTGTACATAGGGGCAGTATTATAGTAGTTATATTCTTGCATATAGGGGCAGTATTATAGTAGTTATATTATTGTGCATAGGAGCAGTATTATAGTAGTTATATTCTTGTACATAGGGAGCAGTATTATAGTAGTTATATTCTTGTACATAGGGGGCAGTATTATAGTAGTTATATTCTTCTACATAGGAGCAGTATTATAGTAGATATATTCTTGTACAGTATTATAGTAGTTATATTCTTGTATATAAGGATAGTATTATAGTAGTTATATTCTTGTGCATAGGAGCAGTATTATAGTAGTTACAGTATATTCTTGTATATAGGGGCAGTATTATAGTAATTATATTCTTGTACATAGGGGGCAGTATTATAGTAGTTATATTCTTGTATATAGGGGCAGTATTATAGTAGTTATATTCTTGGACATAGGGGTAGTATTATAGTAGTTATATTCTTGTACATAGGGGGCAGTATTATAGTAGTTATATTCCTGCACATAGGGAGCAGTATTATAGTAGTTATGTTCCTGTACATAGGGGCAGTATTATAGTAGTTATATTCTTGTACATAGGAGCAGTATTATAGTAGTTATATTCTTGTACATAGGGGGCAGTATTATAGTAGTTATATTCTTGTACATAGGGGGCAGTATTATAGTAGTTATATTCTTGTACATAGGAGCAGTATTATAGTAGTTATATTCTTGTACATAGGAGCAGTATTATAGTAGTTATATTCTTGTACATAGGAGCAGTATATAGTAGTTATATTCCTGTACATAGGGGCAGTATTATAGTAGTTATATTCTTGTACATAGGAGCAGTATTATAGTAGTTATATTCCTGTACATAGGGGACCGTATTATAGTAGTTATATTCTTGTACATAGGAGCAGTATTATAGTAGTTATATTCTGGTACATAGGAGCAGTATTATAGTAGTTATATTCTTGTACATAGGGGGCAGTATTATAGTAGTTATATTCCTGTACATAGGGGGCAGTATTATAGTAGTTATATTCTTGTACATAGGGGACCGTATTATAGTAGTTATATTCTTGTACATGGGGGCAGTATTATAGTAGTTATATTCTTGTACATAGGGGCAGTATTATAGTAGTTATATTCTGGTACATAGATGCTGTATTATAGTATTTATATTCTTGTATATAGGAGCAGAATTATACAGTACCTTGCAAAAGTATTCATTTCCTTTTAGTTTTTAGTATTTTGCTACCTTACAACTTGAAATTTCACAGCTTCCTTGAGGGTTTGGTTTAGTTCATGTAAAGACAATGCCTTCAAATGGGAACAATTTTTTTTTATTTTTATTTTGAAGCAAACAATAAATAGGATGAAATAACTGAAAACATCAGCATGCATAACTATTCACCCCCCCTAAAGTCAGTACTTTGTAGAGCCTCCTTTTATGATAATTACAGCTGTAAGTCAGTTTGGATAAGTCTCTAGGCGTTTTCCACATCTTGCCACTGGTACTTTTGCCCAGTCGTCAAGGCAAAACTGCTCCAGCTCCTTCAGGTTAGATGTGTCCTCTGGTGAGCAGCGTCTTCACGTCTGACCACAGATTCTCAGTTGGATTAAGGTCTGGGCTGTGACTCGGCCGCTCCAATACATTCACACGTATTCCCTTAATGCCCCTAGCATGTTGCTTTAGCAGTAGCTTTGGGTCATTGTCTTGTTTGAAGGTGCGCCCCCTTTCTAGATTGAAACAGGTTTTGCTCGGGAATATCCCTGTGTTTCGCACCATCTTTCTTCACCTCGACCCAAAGGATTTTCTCTGTCCCTGCTGCCGAAAAACCTACCCTAGCATGATGTGGCCACCACCATGTCTCACTGTGGGGATGGTGTTCTTGGGGTGATGAGCTGGTTTTTTTTGGCCACAGACATAGCATTTACCTTGGTGGCCAAAAAGTTCCATTTTGTTCTCACTTGACCACAGCACCTTTCTCCATACATTTGGGAAAATCAAGATGAGCTTTCCAATTTTTGGCTGTAAGTAAAGGCTTTTTTTTCTGGTCACTCTACCATATAGGCCAGCTCTATGTAGTGGACGACCTATTGTGGTTGTATGGACAGATACTAGAGTCTCTGCTTGGGAAGTCTGCCGCTCCTTCAGGGTCACCTTTGGTCTCTGTGCTGCTTCTCTAATTAATGCTCCCATTGCCAGGGCTGAGAGTTTTGGTGGACGGCCCACTCTTAGTGGGTTTGTTGTGGTACCATGTTTTTTCCATTTGATAATAGATTTGATGGTGTTCGGGGGAAGGGGGGGAGGAACCATCAGAGCCTGGAACATTTTGGTAGTACTAAACCCGACTTGTACTTCTCACAGCTCTGTCTCTGACTTATTTGGAGAGCTACTTGGCCTTCATGATGTTATTTTGAGATCTCCGTGATCTTCTTGGTATTGTTTAGAGACCTTTTTGTCTTCATGGTGTTGTTTGGAGATCTCGTTGATGGTCTTCATGGTGTTGTTTGGAGATATCTTTGTCTTCATGGTGTTGTTTGGAGACCTCTTTGGTCTTCATGGTGATGTTTGGAGGTCTACTTGGTTTTAATAGTGATGTTTGAAGGTCTCTTTGGTCTTCATGGTGATGTTTGGAGATCTCCTTGGTCTTTGTAGTGTTTGGAGGTCTCCTTGGTCTTCATGGTGATATTTGGAGGTCTCCTTGGTGGTCTTCATGGTGTTGTTTGGAGATCTGTTTGGTCTTCATGGTGATGTTTGGAGATCTCCTTGGTCGTCATGGTGATGTTTGGAGGTCTACTTGGTTTTAATAGTGATGTTTGAAGGTCTCTTTGGTCTTCATGGTGATGTTTGGAGATCTCCTTGGTCTTTGAAATGTTTGGAGGTCTCCTTGGTCTTCATATGGATGTTTGGATTTCTCCTTGGTCTTCATCGTGTTGTTTGGAGGTCTCCTTGGTCTTCATGGTGATGTTTGGAGGTCTCCTTGGTCTTAATAGTGATGTTTTGAGGTATCCTTGCTCTTCATGGTGTTACTTGGAGGTCTCCTTGGTCTTCATGGTGATGTTTGTGGATCTCCTTGGTCTTTGTAGTGTTTGCAGGTCTCCTTGGTCTTTATAGTGATGTTTGGAAGTCTCCTTGGTCTTCATGGTGCTGTTTGGAGGTCTCCTTGGTTTTTATAGTGATGTTTGGAAGTCTCCTTGGTCTTCATGGTGTTTGGAGGTCTCCTTGATCTTCATGGTGATGTTTGGTGGTCTCCTTGGTCTTCATGATGTTGTTTGGAGATCTCCTTGGTCTTCATGGTGTTGTTTGGCGATCTGTTTGGCCTTCATGGTGTTTGGTTAGTGCAGCCTCTTGGTAATGATGTTGCAGCCCTCTGTATCCTTTCAGACAAGGTGTGTATATACTGACAGACCTTGCACAGAGGCGGATTTCCTTTCACTAAGCATGTGACTTATGAATGGAATTCCTTGCACCAGAAATTTTTAGGTGTTTCTTAGCAAAAGGGGTGAAAACATATGGACATGACAATTTGTATTTATTTTATTCCATACATTTTATTTTTGCATATATTTTTCTCACTTCACTTCCCCAACGTACACTATTTAGTGCTGATGCATCCCACAATTTGGATTAAAAAAATGTTTAAACACGGCTTGTAATGTAACAAGGCAGGTAAAATGCCAGGGGGTGAATACTTTCTTGTATATAGGTGCAGGTCTGTACTGGTATTATTCTGATCTGAGACATATTTTATATATTTTTAGGATAAGCTGTAAATGTTAGATGAGGGTCCCGTAACCCCATTTCCATTTTTTGAGGTGGCTGCTGTATTTTGTTGCAGGGTAAGTTACATATTTTCTACTTATGTGCTGGGATGTCTCCATTCACTGCTATGAGAGTCACAGAAACAGTATCACTCACTAAAGGGGGCTTACATCCCGCTCATCTCCGCCCCTCCGCTTCTATTGGCCGCCTGCCGTGTGACATCGCTGTGACGCCGCACGACCCGCCCCCTTAGAAAGGAGTCGGGTCGCCGGCCAGAGCAACGTTCGCTACGGCAGCGATCGCCACATATCGGCCGTACGACGGGGGCGGGTGCTATCGCGCTCGACATCAACAGCACATGCTAGCAATGTCACAGCGTGTAAAGCCCGCTTTAGTCCGTTGATTCCCATCAATGTACAGTTGAAATCAGAAGTTTACATCCACTATCTATATTATACTATACTCTTTCTTAAGGCCACTTTACACACAGAGATGGCAGATCTGTGGCAGATCTGTGGCAGATCTGTGGCAGATCTGTGGCAGATCTGTGGCAGATCTGTGGCAGATCTGTGGCAGATCTGTGGCAGATCTGTGGCAGATCTGCGGCAGATCTGTGGTTGCAGTGAAATTGTGAATAATCAGTGCCAGGTTTGTGGCTGTGTACAAGTGGAACAATATGTCCATGATTTCACTGCAACCACAGATCTGCCAAATGTTTATCTCTGTGTGTGACGGGGCCTTATGTGTATGTAACTTCTGACTTTACAGAAAATATAAAAATGCCTGAAATCGTTCTCTCGCTCTCATTATTCTGGAATTTGGCAAATATAAAGAATTGTGGTTCCTAATTGACCTAAAATGGGAAAGGTTTATTCTGATTTCACGTCAGATAGTGAGAAAAACCTACAGATGTGTCTGTATAAAGAGCAGAGGGAAAAAGCTGCAGATGTGTCTTTATAGAGAGCAGAGGGAAAAACCTGCAGATCTGTCTTTATAGAGAGCGGAGGGAAAAAGCTGCAGATGTGTCTTTACATAGAGCGGAGGGAAAACATGCAGGTGTGTCTGTATAGAGAGCGGAGTGAGAAACCTGCAGGTGTGTCTGTATAGAGAGCGGAGTGAGAAACCTGCAGATGTGTTTTTATAGAGAGCGAAGGGTAAACATGCAGATGTGTCTGTATAGAGAGCGGAGTGAAAAACCTGCACATGTGTCTGTATAGAGAGCAGAGGGAAAAACTTGCAGATGTGTCTTTTTAGAGAGCAGAGGAAAAAACCTGCAGATGTATCATTATAGAGAACAGAGGGAAAAACCTGCAGATGTGTCTGTATAGAGAGCGGAGGGAAAAACCTGCAGATGTGTCTGTATAGAGAGCGGAGGGAAAAACCTGCAGATGTGTCTGTATAGAGAGCAGAGGGAAAAACCTGCAGATGTGTCTTTTTAGAGAGCAGAGGGAAAAACCTGCAGATGTATCATTATAGAGAACAGAGGGAAAAACCTGCAGATGTGTCTGTATAGAGAGCGAAGGGAAAAACCTGCAGATGTGTCTGTATAGAGAGCGGAGGGAAACGTCTCCTTTTAACTGTAAAGCTATAGAAGAGTGATACTTCTCGTGGAGTCTTGTCATTCTCTGTGAGGTGCTGGAGAATGTTGGGGCCTAGATGTGGTGTAAATATCAGACATATCTGGCAGATTCTCCAAATATACAGCAAACAGCCGATAATGGAGGATTCATTGTTTCCCTTTTCTTCATTGTTGTGAATCGTCACATATCAGAGGAGGGGGGGGGGGGGGGTCGGAGCATTGTTATGTCCCTCACTCACAGCCTGGACCTATAATTACACTCACATTGTATAATAACCTGGCTCCTCTGTTATTCTCCAACTCTTAAAATGGGAAATTAGCTCCAATCTGCAAATGAAAATATTTCCTTGTTTTCCTTGAGTTAATTCAATTTCCTCTGCCCACACCTCTCACACACAAATCCCCACTCGTCTGCAGGAAGACGGCGGCGCCGATCATGTGTGCTCCAGTCACATACAGAGCTGCTGCAAAAATCACCCAGGACCCAACTATATGGATGGAAAAATGCCGACCACCCATAGAGTAATGCGCTGATATCCATGATTCTACTACTGTGTAATATGTGCAGCTCTGGAGGTGACTGGAGTATAAAGATACAATGTAACCAAAAGATAAGACCAAGCGTAAGCATTGAATCGTCACTGAATATGAAAGATTAACAATGTTACAGTGTCTTCTCTGTATAGATACATTATGTACCTTGTATTGAGACTGCTTCAGCAGAATAGTGAGTGCAGCTCTGGAGTATAATACAGCAGGTAACTCAGGATCAGTAATGTATGTACACAGTGACTGCACCAGCAGAATAATGAGTGCAGCTCTGGAGTATAATACAGAAGGTAACTCAGGATCAGTAATGTAATGTATGTACACAGTGACTGCACCTGCAGAATAGTGAGTGCAGCTCTGGAGTATAATACAGGAGGTAACTCAGGATCAGTAATGTAATGTATGTACACAGAGACTGCACCAGCAGAATAGTGAGCGCAGCTCTGGAGTATAATGCATGAGGTAACTCAGGATCAGTAATGTATGTACACAGTGACTGCACCAGCAGAATAGTGACTGCAGCTCTGGAGTATAATACAGGAGGTAATGCAGGATCAGTAATGTAATATATGTGCACAGTGACTGCACCAGCAGAATAGTGAGTGCAGCTCTGGAGTATAATGCAGGAGGTAACTCAGGATCAGTAATGTAATGTATGTACACAGTGACTGCACCAGCAGAATAGTGAGTGCAGCTCTGGAGTATAAAACAGGAGGTGACTCAGGATCTGTAATGTAATGTATGTACACAGTGAATCCAGCAGCAGAATAGTGAGTGCAGCTCTGGAGTATAATGCAGGAGGTAACTGAGGATCAGTAATGTAATATATGTGCACAGTGACTGCACCAGCAGAACAGTGAGCGCAGCTCTGGAGTATAATAAAGGATGTAACTCAAGATCAGTAATGTATGTACACAGTGACTCCAGAAGCAGAATAGTGAATTCAACTCTGGAGTATAATGCAAGAGGTAACTCAGGATCAGTAATGTAATGTATGTACACAGTGACTGCACCAGCAGAATAGTGAGTGCAGCTCTGGAGTATAATACAGGAGGTAACTCAGGATCAGTAATGTAATGTATGTACACAGTGACTGCACCAGCAGAATAGTGAGTGCAGCTCTGGAGTGTAATACAGGAGGTAACTCAGGATCAGTAATGTAATGTAATGTACACAATGACTGTACCAGCAGAATAGTGAGTGCAGCTTTGGAGTATAATACAGGATGTAACCCAGGATCAGTACAGGATCAGTAATGTATGTACACAGTGACTGCACCAGCAGAATAGTGAGTGCAGCTCTGGAATATAATACAGGATGTAACTCAGGATCAGTAATGTAATGTATGTACACAGTGACTGCACCAGCAGAATAATGATTGCAGCTCTGGAGTATAATACAGGAGGCAACTCAGGATCAGTACTGTAATGTAGGTACACAGTGACTGCACTAGCAGAATAGTGAGTGCGGCTCTGGAGTATAATGCAGGAGGTAACTCAGGATCAGTACTGTAATGTATGTACACAGTGACTGCACCAGCAGAATAGTGAGTGCAGCTCTGGAGTATAATACAGGATGTAACCCAGGATCAGTAATGTATGTACACAGTGACTGCACCAGCAGAATAGTGAGTGCAGCTCTGGAGTATAATACAGGAGGTAACTCAGGATCAGTAATGTAATGTATGTACACAGTGACTGTACCAGCAGAATAGTGAGTGCAGCTCTGGAGTATAATACAGGATGTAACCCAGGATCAGTACAGGATCAGTAATGTAATGTATGTACACAGTGACTGCACCAGCAGAATAGAGAGTGCAGCTCTGGAGTATAATACAGGAGGTAACTCAGGATCAGTAATGTAATGTATGTACACAGTGACTGTACCAGCAGAATAGTGAGTGCAGCTCTGGAGTATAATACAGGATGTAACCCAGGATCAGTACAGGATCAGTAATGTAATGTATGTACACAGTGACCGCACCAGCAGAATAGTGAGTGCAGCTCTGTATGCATCTCTAAGAAAAAAACCTGTACCATATTTATAGACAG